>NW_024039126.1:65000-142500 GCF_016077235.1 Cyprinodon tularosa | reverse complement strand
ACCTGCACCAAAGAGCTGCTTTTGGGTTAAATTAGAAGAAAAAATCATCCTTTTTTAACAGGTTTCCCATCATTCTATATTTTTTTAAAACATTTTGGATGTTTTGGCTCGGAATTCTTTCCTTTTTTTAACACCCTGGGATATTTGGTTTTTAAAGTTTTCCTCCGTCAAAAATCGGATGTTTGGGGCTCGGGAATTCTTTCCGTTAACATCTGGATGTTTGGCTCGGGAATTCATCCTTTAACTTTCTGGATTTTTGGGCCTCGAAATTCAACATCCGTTAAACACCTGGATGTTGGGGGCTCTAAAAATTAAAAACCGTTAACTTTCTGGAGGGTTGGCTCTGAATTCTTTCCCCCTTTTTAAAACCCACCCCGGGGGGGGGATTTTTGGGCCTCTAAATTTTAAACCCGGTTTAACATTTTGGAGTTTTGGCTCTGAATTCTTTCCCTTTAAAACATCGGGTTTTTTTGGCTCTGAATTCACCCCTTAAAACATCTGGTTGTTTTGGCTCTAAAATTCTTTCCTTTAACCCACCCCGGGATGTTTGGCCCTCGATTCCCCCTTTTAACATCTGGTTTGGTTTCGGTTTCTGAATTCATCCCTTTTAAAACATCGGGATTTTTTGGGTTTCTAAAATTCCCTTTCCCCTTTAAAAACCTGGATTTTTGGCTCTGAATTTCAACCGGTTAACATCCGGATTTTTTGGCTCTGAATTCATCCTTTAAAACATCTGGATGTTTTGGCTCTAAATTTCCTCCTTTAAAAACCCATTTTGGGTTGTTGGGCCCTCTAAATTCCAAACCTTAACATCGGGTTTTTTGGCTCGAATTCACCTTTAAAACATCTGGATGTTTGGGCTCGGGAATTCCCCCGGGTTTAACATCGGGAAATTTTCGGCCCCTGAATTCACCGCCCAACATCTTGATGTTCGGCCCCGGGAATTTCAAAAACCGTTAAAAATCTGGATTTTTTGGGCTCTAAATTCTTTTTCCGTCAACATCGGGAGGGTTCGGCTCTGAATTAAATCCGTCAACTCTTAAATGTTGGGGGCTCTAAAATTAAAAACCTTTTAACCCATTGGATTTTTTGGCTCTGAATTAAATTCCTCAACAATTTTTGATGTTGGGCTCTGAAATTCCCCCCCGTTAACATCTGGATGTTTGGTTCTAAAATTCTTTCCCCAAAACCCTTTGGGATTTTGGGCCCCTGAATTCATTCCTTTAAAAACCTGGGTCTGGATGTTCGCTCTAAATTCCCTTTTCCTTTTAACCCGAACTTGTTTGTTCGGCTCTGGAATTAAACGTTAACAACGGGATGTTTGGCTTGAATTCATTCCGTCAACATCTGGATTTTTCGCTCTGAATTCCCCCCCCCGTTGAAAATTTTTGGATGTTTGGTTTTTTAAATTCTTTCCCTTAAAAATCTGATGTTTGGCTCTAAAATTCTTTCCCGGGTTGAAAATCGGATTTTTGGTTCTTGAATTCACCCCTTAACACCCTGGATTTTTGGGGCTCTGAAATTCTTTTTCCTTTTGACATCTGGATGTTTTGGCTCGGGAATTCATCCGTTGACATCGGGATTTTTGGTTTCTAAATTTCATCCGTTGACATCTGGATTTTTGGGGCTCTAAAATTCCCTTTCCTTTAAACCCATCGGGAAAGGTTTTTGGCTTTTAAATTTCTTTCCCTTTAAACCCTCTGGATTTTTGGGGCTTTTGAAATTTCTCCTTTAAACACCCTGATTTTTGGCTGTAAATTTCTTTCCCTTTAAACATCGGGATTTTTTGGCTGGGGGAATTCACCCCTTTTAACATCTGGATTTTTTGGGGCTGTAATTTTAAACCCCGGGTTGACATTCTGGATGTTCGGTTCGAATTCATTTACGTTAAAAAACTGGATTTTTGGGCTCGGAATTCATCCGAAAAACATCTGGATTTTTGGCTCTAAATTTCCCCCCGAACATCTGGATTTTTTGGCTTTTAAACCCGGGATTTTCTTTTTCATGCCCTTCAGATCAAATTTTATTTTTTTTTTATTATTTTTTCATTTTTTTTTTTTACAAAGGAAACTTTAAAAATTAAATTTCTGACTGGATAAACTGGTTAAAAAATTGGTTTCAATAAAGTGACATGAAATAAATTTTAGCAAAAAGAAAATAAAAAAAAGAATTAAAAACTTTAAAAAACTAAAGGGGAAAAAAAGCCCCCAACGGGCCCTTCCACATCATAAATAACTGACAGAAAATAAAGGATTGGTCCTTCACTGAACCTACCAGGAAGATCCGGGGGTTTCCCTTTTTCCTCTTGGTCCCCGGGAGCTCCAAAACCTCAGAAACATTCCCAGAAGGGGAACAAGCTGGACTCACCTTTGGGGTTCGAAGACAAAAAAACCCAATGAAAGCAGTGATCCCGTAAATGTTGAAAGGATTGGGGTTGCTTTAAATAAGCAGCAGGGGGCGCCGTCAGATCCTCTGTCAATGTTTTTCTGTGGTTTTTCTCCCCCAAAAAGGGGTTTGACAGCAGTGAGGTTTTTTTTTGGGGTCGACCGTCTCCACCGGGGCTGCTGACGGCCGGTCAAAACCCAAAGATTGGTTTAAAAGGGAAAATAAAGGGAACTGAAAATAAAAAGCATGGTAAAGGGGGGTGAGGCCCCCCCGGGGGTTTTGGGGGGAAGGGGGGAGCAGCCGCTGCCCCCACTGGAACTCTGGGAACCAGCGGGGCCTCCATGTTCCCCCCTCAGACCAAAGCAGAGCCGGGGAGCCGGGTTCGGCTGCGGGCTAGGGGAGCTAAAGCTTCCCCCCATGTTTACAATTAAAAAAATTAAAAAAAATAAAAATTTAAAAAAACAAAAAAAAAAAGAAATGCTTTCCAAACGGATTTCTTGCCGCCGGGTCCAAGAGAACCACCTTTAAAGGCTGGAGCTGTCATCCCGTGACCCAGAAACAGACTTGGGGAGGGTTTATCCAAATATTGAAATTAAATTTCCCGTCCCCACCCCTTAATTATAAAAGAGATAAAAAAATTTCAATTAAAATTTTTTTCAACAAATTTTTGGGGATTTTTCACCAACAGAGCAGCCTGATGAAAAAACCCCAGAGTCCTGGTCCAAGGGCGTTTTAATTTTAAACGTTTGTTTCCCCCGGCCCCAAAAAAAGGCCCCCACTTTAGCCAATGAAGGGCCCGCTGTCCAAATTTAGGTTTGGGGGGGACTGAAGGGTTAAAAGGGAAACAAAGGTAATTTTTTCATTCCCCCACTTGTTTAATTAAATTTTATATAACCCCACTACTTCCAGCTCCACCAACAGGAAAGGGGGAAAAACCCGGGGGAGGCCCAGCGGGCCTGAAAGGGAGCTGCTGCCCCGGGGATTCCCCCGTGACAGCGCAGCGCCGGGGAAGTGGGGTCTGATGGGGGGCTTTCCCCCAGAAAATAAAAACTTTTTTAAAAGGGGAAGGGTGGTAAATCTGATGAACTGAAATGCACAGACCATGTTTTCAGGGGGAAAATTTTTTTTAAAAATTTAACATAATTCTAATACTTTTCTACCCCCGTGATCACAAACTAATATAGCTGCCCCTTTTTCCAGGGCAGAGAAAGGATAGGGTAGCCTTTGGGCCCCCCCGCGCATCAGACCCAATTTTTAACACTGGGGCACCTAGAGCAGGGGAAAAAGACGCTTTCAGCCGTTTCTCAAAACCCCCCAAACTAAAAGCATCAAGGAAATTAAAACAGCATTTCCCTGTTTTTGCTTTCTCCTGCCGCTTTTGGGGGGGGAACGTAGCATTTAGGTTTAAATGTCCAGTAAAATGTTTCCCGGGTGCCCGTGTTCCAATAAACAGAGAGCCCCTTTGGGTCCCCAAATTTTGAACTAGAACTTCTTTTATTTGCAGAAAACCCGGGTCCCGTGTGAACCGGGGCCATTTTGCTGAGGGGCCCCGGGGGGTTTTAAGAGGGCAGAAGCAGGGCCCTAGAAAAAAAAAGCATAGATACAAAAGGCAAACTGTCCCCCCCAGCTCCCAGGCGGCCCCGTCCCCAAAACACACAGCCAAACAGACAAACTCCGAGCCAAACTCCCATGGGCAAGGGGTGAAGAAGCACAAACCAGTTTTTGTCACAGGGCCCAAAAAAACAGGCTAACCCCTGGAAAACAAGGGCCCAAACCCAACCCTCCCAGAAACAAAGTTGTTTAAAGGCACAGCAAAAGCTGATTTTTTTCTTCCAGGATGGGGTCCCCAGCCCAAAAAGGAAAAAACCAGAAGAAGCTACAATGAGAAAAAGCCCGAAGGGGAACAAACGTTTTGAGATTGAAAATTTAAAAGATTTTTTGGGAGAGGGGGGAGAATAAAAGATTTGAATTAAACAGAATGATGAAAAAGGAGGGGGCCCTATGTCCTCCAGCCAGTCTAACCCTATTTGCAGAGAACAAAAAAGATAAATGAAGCAGAATGATGAATTTTAACTTTTTTTATTTTTTAAATGAAATTTTAACACCCATTTGAAGCACGTCTGAAACCCAAAAAATTTTTTTAATATTTTTTCCACCTTTTTTAAAAATCTATTTTTTCAGAGTCTGAAAAGGAAAACTTTTCTCTGAATGCTGCCTGGGGAATTAAAAACATTTTTTTTTTTTTTTATTAATTTTTTTTTTTTTAATTTAGGGGTTTTTTTAAAAAGGCGGACCCCAAAAACCCGGGGCCCCCAAAAATGAAAGTAATTTTCCTCCCTTTAGATGCAATGTCTGCTTTTTTTCCTTTGTGTGTGGGCCACCCTCTTTTCCCCCTTGCTCCCCTGCTTGCTTACACTTTTCTTTTCCTTTTATTTTTTTTTTTATTTTCTTAAAAAACCCAAAATACAGAAATTTTGGAAATTTTTTTTATTTGAAATTTTTTTTCTTTTTTAAAAATTTGTATTTTTATTTTTTTTATTAATTTTTTTCCTTTCCCCAATTTGGGTATGGAAAGAACCACCCGATTCAAAAAAATGCCTACCTTCCAGCCCCAGGAAAGAAATTTGACCCCAAACTTCTACCAAAAAATAGCTGTTCCCGGAGCTGAAAATCCACCAACCCTTTAAGTAAACTATGATGGGAAAAAGCCCGGGGTATGGTAATGAAACAAAAGCTTTCCCGTGATTCCGAACGGGGGCCCCCCAGCCCAGCAACCTTTTAGCAAAAAAACCGCTCCCCCGAGGAAAAGTAGAATTTCCCCCTGGCCCACTCTGGGGGCTAACCCCCCAAAAGGGTCCAAAGAACCCCCCCAAAGAACGGGGAAAAATGGGCCCAGACCAACAGAAGAACGTCCCCAAAAAAAGTGAAAAAAAACGGGGTGTTTCCACAACAAAAGAAGGAGTAAACCCGCTGGAAATATTTGGAATTCCCCTTACAAAACAATTTGGGGTCCACCCCTTTAAAAATGAGACCCAGAAGGATCACAAGGACAATCCCCAAAATATGTCAAAAAATCTTTAAATCTAAGCTAAAACCCCGAAAAAAAAACAAGCCCCAAGGGCCCAAAGGAACCCCCCCCGGGGGGGGGGGGATATTTGCAGGGATTTTAAAACGTTGGGATTAAACAATTTTTTTCTGTAAACAAGAAAAAACACAGAGGTGTTGATTTTTTAACCCTTTGAAAATATGGGCCCGGTGTCTAATTAACAGACATTCTTTCCCCGAGATCATGAAAAAAAAAGCCCGAAAACCCTTTGGGAAAAAACCCCATCATACAAACTGAAGCCTTGGGCACCCCAGGCCTTTAAAAAAACAGGGAAAAACTGAAAAGGGTTAAAATTTCGTCTGCTGAAAATTTTGGGTTTATGGTCTTAATGTCAAAAGGTTTTTTCTCAGCGGGGCCCCCCGGGGCCCCCTTAATTGTGGAGATGAAATTTTTTTCCCCGGGGTTCGATGTTAAACAAATGGGTGGGTTGGGAACATGCAAAAAAAAACAACTGGGAAACGTTTATAGACAATTTTAAAAAATCTTTTTTGGGGGGGGAGACATCTGTTCAACAGAGAAAGGGTTTCTCTTTAAAAAGGTCCCCGGGGGGCAAACGGCGATATTTAAACATTTTCTATTTTTGGAACCTCACTTTGTTCCAAAACAAAGTACAAAACCAGGCCCAAAAAAAACGATAACCCCGTAAAAAACCCGAACAAAACCAAAAAATAAAGGGTGGCCAAAAAGAAGACAAAAGAAAGAACCTACTCAGAACTACAAAGGGATTCCCTTTCCCGATCCTTTAGCAGGACAAAAAGAGGACCCCCCCCTTTAATTTCCAAAAGGAAAAAAAACCAAAAACCTCCCCCCTCCCCCCCCCGAACCCCCAGTCCAGACTTTCCCCCCCAATTCCCCCCTCCCCCCCCCCCCCACAAAGCCCAGATGTTCCTTTTTTCTGGAATTTTTCATAACATGGGAAAAAAGTTTTTTAAGATTGGGCCTCCCGTTGCATCCCTCCACATAAACTTCCGAAAAACCCCCAGCTATGTGAAAAAACCCGCCCTCTTTTTTAAAAAGCAGCAAGCCCCCCAAAAATCCCCCTCTACATAAAACACGGGAAAACCCGGGCCTTTAGATAAAATTCTCCGTGAAACCCCCAAACCGGGGGCCCCGGCAACAAAACCTTTAATCAGACATAACAGTTTCCCCAGCATCAGCTTGGGGCCTTAAAACTTTGGAAACTTATGGAAAAATCCTTTTGATGGGTTTCGAGGCAGAAATAAAAAAAACAAAATGGGAACAAACAGGGAAAAGACACTTTTAAAAGTCCCTAACGTCCCCGATGCAGCCTGCTACAGAGACCAAAAACCCCAAACCACTAATTCACAGGTTAAAAAAATTTGATCCCCTTTCAGGAAAAAACCCCTTTTTAATTAATTTACTTTATTTTTTGACAATAATGGGTTTATGGTTTTGGGTTTTTTTAAACAGAAACGTTTGGTTTTCATGGGCTTTAAAAGAAGGCCCCTAATCCCCGTTGGAGGGCCGCCCCCAAACTACAAATTTTTTCCTTTTCGAGAGCAGACAGCAAAAGGAAAGGGGGGGAGGAGTGGGGAAAAAATTGTTTAAAAGAAATTTAAATGAAAATGGAAAAAGGTTTTTTTTGGGAAAATTTGACTCTTTTTGGAAAAAATTTGGCTCTGCAAGGTAAAAGCCCGGTACGAAATATTTTCTAAATGTTTTTTCAGGGCCCCCTAAGTCCACGTCAAAAATTTTTTTAATGATTTTTGACCTCCTTTCTGGGATATTTCCCTTTGAAATTTTGACTGTTTAAAATTTTTGGTGGAAAAACTTTAAAATTTTCACGTTTTACAAAACCCCGGGAAACAGAATTTTCAAAAAAAACTTTTGTGACACACTTTAGAAAATTTGGTTTTAAACTCAAACATGTTAAACAACCAAAACACAAAAAGGGAAAATATTTTAGACTTGATCATCACTAAAAGGGGCCCGAAGATTTCTAAAATCAGTGTTACTGATGTTGCCCTAATCCGATCACTTTTTTTGTTAACCTTTTTAGGGCATCATTTCCAGGGGACCTCATTTAAAACCCAAAAAGAACCCTCATAAAAAAAAACGCACCTTTAAAGGGAAAAAGCCCAAAAAAAAAACAAAAACTTTTATTCAAAACTTATACTCTGCTACTTTCCCAAACCTTTGGGGGGAACTATAAAGACCTAGTAGAAAACTTTTAGTCTAAATCTCAGAAAATCATTACTCAAATTTCCCAATTAAAAGTGAAAAGTCTTTTCCGGGAAAAAAAAATCCCCCCTTGGGGGAAGTTCTTCCCCCAGTTAGAAATGAAAAAGGGAAAGTCGAAAAACCCAAATTTCAGGTGGGGAAAGACGAAACTTTCCCGGTTTACCCAAAAGGGCATCTATAAAGAGGGGACTTTTCAGATTAAAAAGCTTCAACTGAAAAATGCAAGAAACTTTTTTTTCTCTGAAATCATTAACAAAACATTAAAAAATTTCTCGTGGGTTTATTTGCCACAGTCCCCACAAACAAACCCAAATTTCCCCCTGATTTCCTGTCTCCTGAAACCCCCAGTCCCCCCCGGGGGGGCAATTTTTTTGCTTTAAATTTTTTTTTACTTTAGAAAATTTCCCAAAGATCATAAAGGGTCCCGTTTTTAAAATTTCCCTATCCCAATTCGTACCAAAGTTGTCCTTTCCAAATTTAAATTATCTTGGGGCCCAAAAGTCCCAATTTTTAGCCAAATAAAAATATAAAACTTAAAAGGAAATCAAAAAGCAAACTAAGTTTCCCCCTTTCCCCTGCCTTGGGTGTTCTACCCACCCCCGCTTTTTTTTTAAGAAAGTTTTTTCCCCGTCATTAAAAAATCTGATTTGAACCCCAGAAAAAAAAACACCCTTTCCCCTTTTGGGCAGTTTTTTTTTTCCCCCCCCCCAGATCCCCCCAAAAACAGCAAATATCAAACCCTCTTTCTGAAAAAAAGGGGAAAAATGTTTTTTTGAAAAAACTGCAACTCCAGAACTACAGCCCATAAACAAACCTCCCCCTTTATAATAAAATTATTGGGAAAAACAGTGTTTTCCCCAGTTAAACACTTTTCCCTTTGATATGACCCCGCCGCTTTGAAAAGGTTTCCATCGGGGGTTTTCGGGGCTCACCACAGTACAGAGACCCCCCCTTTTCAAGGTGGTTTTTAAAGACATCCGTTTTAAATACAGACGGGGGAAGAACCAAAAGTGGGTGGTAACCTTTAAAATTTGGGCCTCAGGGCAAGCATTCCCAATTTCTTTTCGATCACTTTTCCAAACCTCCCGTTTGAAGGGCCCTAAAAACCCGGGGCGGCCCCCCTCTGGTACCAGCTCTCAACTGGGTTTAAAAACCCACTTAAAGGACAGGACCCCTTTTTTGGGGTCATAAAACAACTTTTTCATCAAAAGATGGGGCAAAAATCCCAAAATTTGGGGGTTTTCCCCCCCAAAGGGGCCCAATTTTGGGTCCCCTCCCCAATTTAATATCTTCATCTTCCCTCTTGCTCAGTTAAAAAAAAAAACAACAACACCCCGGTTTTCCATTTAAATATTCAAAACGACACACCAAACCCTTTAAAATCACCAAAGTCACCCCGGGTGACTATGAACCAAAAATTTTAAAACACTGAGGGAAAAGCTTAGAAGAAATCAAAGCCTTTGGGGGGTGCCATAAAATTTTTTTCAACTGGGAAAAAAAACAAAACTGAAGTAATAATTCCTTTTGGACCAATAGAAAGGGGAGATTTTAAAGTTAGCCCCACAGCTTCATCGCTTCACATAACCCCCTGAATCCCGGCCCCCAAGTCTAGGTTAAATGCGGATTTCAGACATTTAACCCCAAAAACATTTAAAGACAATTACAAGGCCCAGATTTCCCATACCTGAAAAACATTTTTCCCGGATTAAAGGACTAATTTTCCCCCACATGATCTGGAAAAAAAAAATAATTTCCCTTTGCGTTTATTTTTTAGGGCGGGAAATTTTTTACTGCAAAAGGTGTTTTAAACAGGTCTGCCTAAAAAATGGATCAGACAAGGGTGCACTGATCCAGAACGCTGCCCCCGTTCCCTCACTAAGAAAAAGAAAGTAGAGCACATCAACCCCCCCGTTCTAAAGTCCTTCCACTGGCTCCCTGTATCTCAGAGAATAGACTTTAAAATACTTTCTGTTTGTCTAAAAATCCCTGAAAGGGGTTTGCACCCAAATACACACAACTTGCCATCAGTGTATCAACCCCCCAGAACACTCAGGGCTTTTTGGCTCCCCGGCCCCGGCTCTGCAACCTAGAACCAGAAAATAAACATGGAGAAGCAGCCAAATTTTGTTTTTCCCAAGCTCCACTTTTCTGGGCAAAAAATCCAAAAAAACTGTAAAAGTGCGGGAAAACCTGGTTTTCCCTTTAAATCAAAACTAGAAAACCCCATTTTTTTAGGAATTTTCCTTCGACCTTTCCAGTTTAAACAATTCAACAAAAACAATGTTTTCTTTTAAACCAACTGTTTTTTTCCAATATTTTTTTTTTTTTGTTTTTGCATTTTTTATTTTTTTTTATTTTTTTTTAATTTTTTTCCTACTTGCCATTTATTCAATGTTTTATCTTCCGGGATTTTAATCATGTAAAAGGGACTTTGCATTGGCTTTTACCGGAATTGTGCTATACAAAAAAAATTTGCCTTGCCTTGCCCTTGCCCTTTCTTTGGCACATTTTAAACCCTGGGAAAATTTTTTTTGGGGGTGAAGAGCAGAGGGGTTGCCCTTTAGCTCACTGTTAGCCCCCCTGTCCCGGGTAAAAAGAACATGAACTCAAACCCCTCCTGCAGGGGAGAAATAAACACAACTAGATGCAAAACAGATGTAAAGATAGAGCTTAATTTTCCCAAACCCTCAGTTTTTTTTAGCAAAAGGGCCGCAACGTTTTTTTTTCCCCGTTTCCCCCCGCCAAAAATACATACAGACGAACATCCTGCTTCTTTTTCAAACTCCTCCCAAATTTTCCCGGATATCGTTTCCCCAAAGACAAAAGCAAAAAACCATAAAACCACTTCCCCCCCTTTTTTCCCCCTTTTAAAAAAAAAAATAAAAAGAAGCAAAAATCTGTTTTTGTAATAAAACCCCACTTTAAAATTTTTTTTTTTTATTTATTAAGCTTTTCTTTTTATTTATAATGTTTTTTTGTTTTTCAATAAAGAAGCTTTAAAAAAACTTAACTTTTTATGTCTTTCAAAATAACAAAACAAGGAAAGCAGGACAAAAACGGGGTTCTCCCGGGGCCCCCAAGCCTTCATTAATGGAAAAAAGTCTCACCCAAAAACACAAAAAAGTCCAGGGGTTTTGAAAACCCCCCCCAAAAAAGTTGATTCCCAGTGAAAAAGTATTTTCAAGGGTTTTTCTACTATTAAATCTTTCCCAAAAGGGAAAAAACCTTACTGTTTTTAATCTCAGCCCAAACTAGGGTTGTTTAATTTTTTTTTAACTCTATGTTTTATTTAAAAAACCAAAAATTCTTCATTTTCTATAAAAAAGCACAGTTTAAAGAGACATAAAAAAAAAAAGTAATTTTTTTTTTTTGTAAAGGGAAAAGACAAATATAAATTTTTTTTTTTGCAGGAAAAACCCCATTTTTAAGGGTGATGATTTTCCAAAAAATGGGGAGATGAAGCTTAGATTTTTGAGGTACTTTTCCCCAAAATCAGCAGGTGCCGGGCCCTCCTCCCCAAATAAATTTTAAAAGGGCAGATTGTGTCCCATATGCAGAAAAAAATTGGTAACTGGAATTTTTTCTTTAAACATTGATGCCTAAAATTCAATTTATTTTAATATTTTTGATTAACAACCCTCCGCAGAAAAAAACCGAAACCCACCTGAAAAACAAACTGGGTCACAAATTTAGATAATCTCAGATTAAAACACAACCCCAACGGGAAACGTTTATAATTGATGTTTATCCTTTAAAACCCAAATTTTAAAGATGATTTTTTAGTTAAATAAACCTAGAAAATTCTCCCCCCCAAAACCCCCCCACATCCCCCAAAATTTTTTAAAAAAATTTAAATTGGTTGATAACCCTTGGGGAAAATTTTAAATCCAGGATTATTTAAATAATTCTGGTTTAGTCCGAAGCATAACTTTAAATCCAGAACTGATCACTGGCTAATTGCTGATCATTTACTATTATATAATATTAGCTCTGATATCTCTGCTGCACCTCTAACAGATCATCTTACTGCAGATCAATGTCCACTCACACACAAACTGGAAGTTTAACTCTGCTTAAAACAACGACTACAGCCAGAAAATTAAATCATTAATTAAAGAAATATCCAATTCGGAAGAACAAATAAATGCTACCAAAAAGTGAGAATTTTAAAAATATAAAATACGCCTATTTACCATTTCATTCAGCAAAATGAATAAAAAAAAGATATGGAAAAACAAGAAGTAGACATTTTTAATCAGTTAAATATTTACTGCAACAGGTCAAACCCGACTGAAGACGACAGAAGATTCTAAACTAGATTAAATTTAAAACCATGATGCCTGAGGGGCCTTCATCAGATCCAGAGCTCAGCGGACGGAGGAAAACATTCAGCGTATTTCTGTGGTCTTGAGAAAAGGAGACAGAAATAACATCAGATCCTTGATAATTAATTAGAATGAATTCACAGATGGAAAATTGATCTCTACAGAAATCTATAAATTCTATAACCAGCTCTATAGCTCTAAGTTCTCTCACACAGACTGGGAACTTTTTTTTTTCTTGAAATAGTCAAACGTATTCCCAAAGTGGAGGACGGCCTCCAACAAACACGTGATAATCCGATAACAATTAGAGAAGTTGATGCATTGATTGGTCGTCTCTCCTTTAACGAAGCCCCGGATCCGATGGTCTCACAGGAGACTTTTACAGACACTTTTGGACAGACAGCAACTTTTACTGAAATATTTGAAACCTGTGTGCTTCCACCAACAATGAGACATGAGGCATGCATTAAACATAATTTCCAACCTTTAGAGTCAGACATTAATAAATTACATAGAGTTAAATAATTATCGGCCAATATTGAAACTATCAGGTCTGCGTAAGATCCTAGAGTCACTTGTAAATATACAATTAAAAGAGTTTTTAGCTGACAAAAACAATCAATCAGGTTTTAGAAGTGGCCATAGCTCTATCACTGCTGCCACACTGGTGACAAATGACACTGTCGGGGCCTTGGATAGAAAACAACACTGTGCTGCATTATTTGTTGATCTTTCCAAGGCGTTCGATTCAGATGATCATGAATTGTTATTGAACAAATTACCATCAGTTGGCTTATGTGCAAAGGCTGTTACATGGTTCCAGAATTATCTTGTAGATTGTACACAATGTGTCCATGCAGAAGGTTATAAATCTGAATTTCTTGAAATAATCAAAGGGGTCCCACAAGGATCTATTCTGGGGCCCATTCTGTTTTCAATTTTTATAAATGATTTAGGTACAGATGTTCAAGCAAAAATACATTTATATGCTGATGATACAGTGGTTTACACTCACGCCCCCACCACTTCAGGGGCTTTACAGGAACTTCAGGTTGCATTTCAGGCATTACAAAAGACATTGTTAAGTTTAAAGAATACTGTTGGCCAGAATTTGGGTTCAAGGGTAAATAAATGGCGCCTCCAGTGGTTGCTGGTATTCCATGGTAATTCCATTAGGCTGGCTTACAATAGCTGGGCCTTACCTCCACAGATCAGCCAGTAGCTTCCATGATGGATACATCTCTGCAACTGCATTGGCTTTTTTATAGAGGAATATTCTTTCTATCCTGCAGAAATAATCTACTAGCAATCTTAGGCCAGAGTGGGCCTCTTAGCTTCATACAGTAATGTTGCTGTTGTTAAAGATGGGATGTTGGAGGGATCTGTTTTAGTTGAATGTATCTTCTTATTTCCATACTTCTATACTGAGAGTGACTTGCTTTCTGGAAGGAGGTGGTTCTGCGTTGAGTCTAATGCAGTCAGGATTCCTCCAACTAACCCCTCCTACCTTCCAGCCTCCATCACAGCTGAAGCTCCACCTCCTTCCAGGAAGCATCTCACCTGTGTCTCACCTAGTCTGTTGTGCAGATGTTGTTCCTCAGCCCTATGGACCGCATGAACAGGCTGTAAGTTTGCTTAGTTTCCTTCTAGAATTTTGTATTGAGGAACTTTCCTGCTTATTTTGCTCTCTGATGTTCTTATTCCAAAGTGTTATATCTCTGCTGTTTAAAGACTGATTAGATTATTAATTTGCTCCTACAGATCATTTGAGAAATGGAATCTAATTCCATGTTTGCTCCTTATGTAAATAAAACTAAACTATTTTTATTTCCTTTTGCTGTGGTTCTGCTGCTCATGTGTCTTTCCAGTAAAACTGGAATCACCTCATTCCTTTGAAATCATCGCTTAGTTTCTGTTTGTTCTCAGATGTTTCTGTATTTAGATTTTACATTTGAAATAATTTTACAATTATTTGACCCTCTTTATCAAACTTTCCCCGGCAGCTGGAATCTAGCAGGGTCTTTATTATTACTTCCTCTTAAAACTAACCATTACTAAGGAGTCTGATGCTTTCAGTCGATTATCTTCTGTTGCATAATCTCTCAGTTTCTGTCATCATAAATATTTCCCCCTGTTGAACTGAGTCAGTTAAATGGACAGGGGCCTGTTTCATGAAGCCGGTTTAACAAACTCAGATTCAAATCCTCGTACTCGTACTCGTCGTCTCCTGCTTTATCCGGAACCGGGTCGCAGGGGCAGCAGACTAAGCAGAGACTCCCAGACTTCCCTCTCCGCAGACACCTCTTCCAGCTCTGCTGGGGGAAGCCCTAGGCGCTCCCAGGCCAGGCGAGAGACGTAGTCTCTCCAGCGTGTCCTGGGTCGTCACCTGGGCCTCCTCCCAGTGGGACGTGCCTGGAACACCTCCCGAGGGAGGCGTCCAGGGGGCATCCGAAGAAGATGTCCGAAGAAATCCTCGACTCTAAATTAATCTAGCGGGAACTTAATTAATCTGGCGGGAACTCTGAGTTTTCTGTTTCACAATTAGCTCCTATCAATTAGTTCAATCATCTCTAGGTTCACTCAGAGTTTAACATGTGTGTAAAAAGTATGGAAAGCCATTATCAGTAGAGCCCCTATTTGATGAGTCACCATGACAACAGACAACAGGAAGTGCCTATTTCACCCCACTGGAACTAGAGATTTAATGCAGAAATGCAAAAAAAAGAAAAGAAAGAGGAATGTGTTTAAAAGACAGAGAAACAGCGCTACAGCTGCAAAGGAGAGGAAGAGGAAGAAGATTGTTGCTCCAGTTAATGCAAAGGTTTAAATGGAGTGGGCTATAGCAGGCCGTTTTCACTCTCCGTTGTTCCTTTTTGTTCCCATTTATAGATCACTAAAATAAGATTCTTCCTGATCAAAATCACACTCCTAGACTGAACTGAAATAATAGATTTTCTAAATTAAATATTTGCAGAAAATAAAAAGAAAGTAACAAAACGGGGACTCCACTCAGCAGTCTGCTCCGGAGGTTTCTGTCCTCCCAGTTAGCTATGCACGGTGGGACACTGCGATCCGTGACTTTTGATGTCAGAAAAACGAAAGCTACTTCCAGTTAGCTTTCTTCTGGCATTTCACCTGAAACAGGCCTCTCCTTGCAGGTGGTGAACCCATGGAAAGAGAAAGATTTAGTTTGCGCTCTGGGTTTTAAACCATGAGTGACGTGGGGGCATTTCCTGTTGAAGTATCAGCCTCCTCCATCAGCTGATTGGTCTGTACTTGAGTTGACCGCCTCTTACAGTGGGCAGTTACAGAACTTTCCAGGTTTATCCAACTGATTTTTGCTCCATTGTGGCAATATATCCCAACATCAGAAATACATGTTCAGTCAAACTAATACATATCAAAACAGATTTCCATAGTCTGTTGTGACCACAATAACATTATGTGTTTATTTCTTGAATGGTCGTAGATCAGTGGATCTATTTAGGTGAAATCTTCTGTCAGCAGGTGAAGATGAAGAATAAAGACGTTATTCTAATAAATAGATCCTGTTCATCATCTCATGGGTTCCTCCTCATGTTGATTCAGTCTCTTTTACTCAGTAAATCAGTGGCTGTTTGCTGCAGCGTTTCCGATGTTATCGTCCCAATAAATGGTCGTTATTAGCGGCTATCAGTCCCATAGAACGGCTTCAGATTGGGCCAGTAGGCTCAGTAGGTTGGTATCATCCAGTAAATCCCCCCCCACAGAATTAATTAATCTTTCTATAATCTGAACAGTGGCAGCTGGCCAATAGAGGGCGCTGGGGCGCCACTCCAGCCAACCAATGACCTTGAAAATTTTTGAAATATGTTAATATAGTTTTTAGATGTGCAAGATAAATATTTAATCTTTAATGACAAGTAAAGCTATATTGTTCGTCGTTGGATTGGTGACATACCTCCACTCTGGGGCTCAAAAATCTTTGGCCATTGGCCAGCTTTGGCTACTGGGCTAGCTGTATTTGCCCAGTAGCTTTGGGCTACTTCTGATGCTATCCCATTATACTATTAAAAGGAATATTTTTTCCTGAAATTGAATACAATTAATATTATTGGAATTGCATCCATTATTTAAAAAAAGGTTTACCATAACTTCACTAGATGAGTTTAGTTTCCTGTCCAGGAAACACACAGCCAGGCAGAAGAGCTCCGAGCCAGCTCCCATGTCAGAGGATGAAGAGAGCACATCCAGTTAGTCACAGTCAGAGAAACAGGACTACACTGGAAAACAGGCCAAGCTCCAACATCTAGAAACAAAGGTGTTGATGGCAGCAGCACAGCTGATATTTCTCTCCAGGATGGAGTCACAGCCAAACAGGAACAGACCAGATGAAGCTACTATGAGAAAAAGCAGAGAGAGCAGAACGTTAGAGCATAATTACAGCAGTTGAAGGCAGCCTCCTCGCCTCACTGCTGTCTCAGTGAATTTAACATTGATTTTTTTTTTTATTCATTTATTTGATAGGGACAAGTATGTTTCATGAATCATGTCACACACTACAACATTTTAGCTAAAGCTAATTCTCAATGCCTGTCCTCAGTTAGGCTTTTACACAAAACACAGTGACTGAACACAAGAAACAACAGATTACAAATTACACACTAAAACATCACAGAAATAAGATCAGGTCAGTTAGATTATTAATGTTCACATGTCTGACCTCTCAATAAAAAGTCTT
Source organism: Cyprinodon tularosa (assembly GCF_016077235.1). Lineage (NCBI taxonomy): Eukaryota > Metazoa > Chordata > Actinopteri > Cyprinodontiformes > Cyprinodontidae > Cyprinodon > Cyprinodon tularosa. The sequence goes on along the minus strand of NW_024039126.1, from coordinate 125,762 downwards.
TAAGTTTATGTTTAAAAAGGACCCAGTTTGACTCTCCCTTCAGCTCTGCAGGTAATATATTCCATGTTTTGGTGCCTTGTACAATGAAAGCTGATTGACCGAAGGAGGTTTTGCATCTGGGTACTTGACAGTTTCCACTGTGGCTCCTCTTGTGACTGAGCCCACAGCTCTGAGGGGAACTACAGTCACTCTAAACCTTAGGGGCCTTATCATGCAAGCATTTGTAAACCAGTTTTAACCGAGCAAATTTCACAAAGTTCTCAACATTTAGCATTTTTAAATTGTTCAGACTAACACAGTGATGGGACCTGATTGGTTTTTTATCTAAGATTTTTATAGCTCTATTATATATCATCTAAAGAGGCTTGATAGTATTGCTTGTGGCCTGTGACAAAGAACTAATGCAGTAACTTAGATGGGAAAAAATCATGGAGTGCATAAAACTGTGAGCAGTGTGAAACGGTAGGGAATCTCTAATCAGTTTGAATGTGTACAAGCTTTTAAGAAGAGAAGAAAAGGCAATCAGGGCAGCAGCTGATCTTTTTTCAGCATTGAGGATTTATCAGAGCTGATGTTCAGATCAATGATCTGTGTTTCCTCTGCAGGTAGAAGGTTTGAATTCAGCAGCATGGATCAGTGTGAGGACAGAGAGGAGGGAGCCGCGCCCTCTAAAACCACTCAGAGTGAGGAAGATGAAGCTCAGAGGTGAGATCTTCATCTCTGACTGTCCTCAGTCCTTTTCACACTTTATCAGATAAAAAAAATACATAATGATGAGGCTGCTGCTGTTACTCTGAGGTGCTTCAATCATAGATATCATATATACGTAGACGCCTCATGGATGGGCTCTGCCTATGCTGCAGATGATTCAGAGCGTCCACCATGTTGAATTTGACAAATCTGCTGATAGATTCAGACACTTAAACAGTATCAGACAGACTTTAATCTCAGAATATACTTTATATTAGTAATATTTTTATTTTTGTGATATTATTAGTATATTTTCGAATCACTTTGGCTTAATTCTCCTGACTTTATTCTCATAAAGAATAAAAATAACAATTTGACCTGGCCCTATTACTCCAGGACTAAAATAGTTATGCAAACTGTGGGTATTCTGGACATGTTCCGCATTAATTCTCATAATATGTCAGTTTTTCTTTTCTTTTTTTTTATTGTCTTAGGACTTTTTTCCTCATTTCATCTCTATAATGCTTCCCCAAAAAGTCTGTTAGATTTAACCAACTGATTTTTAGAGTAATAACACACACATACAAATTTATATATACATGTTCCATAAAACGGTTGGTAAATTTCCACACAGCAGAGGAATGAGGAATCTTTTACAATTAACGTTCACTACACCACATCTTAACTACTTTCTACCACATACAGTATAGCAGAGAGATCAAAATGCGTCTACGTATAAATGTCTGTGGCTTCTTCATCCATTTTCCACCCTGTTCCTGTTCATATAGAACCTCACAGAATGTATTTTGATTATGGTTTTGATTTTCAGAATCCATCAAAGACCTGAACTAGAACCTAGCAGTTTGTCCTGTAAAAGCAACGAGTCAAAGGGTCAGTTCGTTCACTTTGATTCCCATGGACTTCCATCCTCAGGAAGGTGAGCTGCTCTAACTGTGGAAAATCTAAAATGTTTTTATTCCAACATTAATTTAAACTGAGGCCACAGCATTCAGATGGAAATTTGATTTGCAAAGCAGTCTGAGCCAGCTCAGCAATAGCAGCAATACTGAAAGAAACCCTTTAAAGCTTTGGTTTGGAAATTATCTCCATATAAATAGGGTCTTAAGTTTGGTTAAAGATTAGTCTTAATTTTGAATTATTTTGGGAATACCATCAAAAGGTTTGCATGTATAAAACATGGGCAAACCTAATAGTATTTGCGACTAGTGTTGTTTCTGACAGCCATCTTAAATTTAGTCTTAGTTTTTGTCTTCGGGACCAAAACTATTATTGGTTTCAATCACACTTTAGTCATTACTGTATGTAATAGTTTTAGTCAGTTTTATGTTGTACTTCAAAAAACAGTGAACCTTTACAATTTCCAGTAACAACCAGATTCTTTCCCAGACTGGCAGCTCTATCCTAGATGCTACAATAGCTGGGTATGGAATGCTGCCATGCAGATCATCATTGCTGTTGGACAGAAAAATTAGATCTTTAGAATTCAAAAAAAACTTTTTTATGCATTAATGTCCTACTTTATAAAAAATGTTTCTCACAAAAATTGTGAAAATAGCAGATCTAGTTAAACGCATTCTATTTGTTAATATAGCAGACAGAAGAACTAACAAAATGTCCAATAAAGGAATGGTTTTAGACATCCAAGGTTTCCATCCCAAAGCAAACACTACCTGATCTACTATTAATTATGCATTAAACTGTGGAGTTTGGAAGCTGAGGCAGAAGCAATTCTTGCAAAAACAAAGATTTATTTTATGTCTACAGACAGAGAGGAAAAGCTCTGCTGGGGCGAACCCTGCACACACATTTATACTGTACAAATTCCAACATACACACTCCCTTGGAACAAACCCCTGCATACAAAAAAACATTCTTACATATGAACTTTTGGGGGAAAAACAACTTTAGTTCATCAAGGACATTCCCTGTCAGGTTAATATGTCTTTCACTGCTGTCTTCTGTTCACAGCATGAGGGAGTCTAAAGCACCTTAAAGGGAATATATCTATATTTCACCCTTGTCTAGAGTAGTGAGGAAACTGCTCTCTGTCATCCTCACTCTTAACTTACTGCATAACTTAACTCCAGCATAGAGACTGGTACAAGATTTTTCTCTCTGATTCAGCTGAGAAAAGGCACATTCTGATATTCCATTTTAGCACACATAGATCAATAAAATCTGCAATACTCCAAAAAGGCAAAGAACAAAAACATTCTGCTTTCTACTTTGGCAATTTTGGCTTTATTTCTTCAATTTCCCCCTCAGTTCCTGCTGCTCAGGGGTCAACATGGATTTAAATTCACAGGGTTTGGATATAGAAAATACAGAGAGAACCTCCATAATTGCCTTCCAATGTCATGGCAATCTGGACCTACATTTCAAAAATATGTGAAGTAAAATGTTGAAATGTTGAAATAGATAAAAATGAGAGAGAAATATTTAAAGATCTATGAACCTTTTCATCTGGATCTTTATCCAAAGATAAACAGAATTCAATGAAATATTTGCTTTGGTTATAATTTATCTGTAGAAAGCTCGTTGGTCTTGCCCATGGTGCTGGTGCTGGTTGTTTGGGTGTTGACATGTGTCTTTTATACAGGTAACAAGGTGAGGCAGGTGTATTTGATGTAGATAATTGGTTGGGATTGGGGCTGTGTCTTAAAGAAAGACTAACTGGCTTGTTGGAGTCAGAATACTTGCTGTTTGGTAGGGGGTCATGTACTTGTTTTTCCTCATCAGATGGTTATCAATTTTTATAAATCCATATGTTGTGATTTTCTGGAATTTTCTTTGGGATTCTGTCTCTCACTGTTAGAATGTACAGTGAGAGACAGAATCCCAATTGCAGATCGTTGCATTCTTTGTAAGTGGGCAAACCTGCAAAATCAGCAAGGGGTCAAATACTTATTTCCCCCACTGTAAATGCCATTATCGGTCTCCGCCAGTCACGTGACTTTTGTTGCTAAGACGCCATTTTAGTTGGAAAAGGTGTAGTGTAAACAACCGCAGCATAGCTAAACGAAGGACTAAAGGCCTGTTTACATAGCAGCCTGTCCAAGATAAGTCATTACAGTTAACATAAGCCTGAAAACAGGGGCGGATTTAGGAAAATCGGTCTCCGCCAGTCACGTGACATTTGTTGCTAAGACGCCATTTTAAGTGGAAAAGGCATAGTGTACCGCGCCCGAGGTAAACAATTGACGTCACTTGGCGGAGACCGATTGCTGGTATTTGTTTGCAGTATTTTCAAAGTGTTTTATTTACCTCAGGTGGTTGAAAAAGAAACAAGAACAATATCGTTACTGGGAGTAAATCTGATTCTCAGTTGGATCAGGTAAACTGGTTCACTGATGCTTCTGGATATCGCATTCTGGGCCTTTACCTTGTGTTTATCTTACAGTGGCCAGAGAGAATGTGAGCTAATTGTTCCTGTTTCCTCCACAGAGTGGACCAACAGAATTCAAAGCTTCATAGTGCTCCATCTGCCCACCCTCATCAGATCCGTCTGGAGTCTGTATTTACGGTCTGTACATGTAAAACCATCACTTCTCCATTTGTTATGCAAATAATTACTCTGCTGACTTTATGTTATCTAATATTAATGATATAACTTTAGGAATGTTAGTTGTTCTATAAAAACACGGCCAACTGTCTGTTAGGGGTTAGGCGCTCTGGGCAGAGGAACAATGAGTAATAGGAATTAACCAGACAAGAGGGTGTAGATAAGAAAGAGTTACAGGGACAAATGAAGGCACATGTAAACACAAGACAGACATTTCAGCAAAGTGCTTTGTAAGTAAGTAAAAGGTTGTCTAAGACCCCCTCCTCTGTTGAGAGATGGTTTTTCCAGTCCTTAACCCCTCTCTCAAACCATCTGTCTTCCTGGGCCAGAATATGGACGTTGCTCTCCTCCAACGAGTGTCATTTAGCCTTCAGGTGTAGGTAAACAGCTGAGTCCGGTGCTGAACAGCTCTCCTCCCCATGGTGGCACCTGGTTACTCCTGTGTGCCTCTATGTGCCTCTTGGTTGAGTGCTTGTATTGTCCTTATGGTTGTAAGGGTGGGATTGTGTGAATGTGACTGGATGTCTTTTATTGAACATTTGCAATTGTTGTCATTTAATATTTTGTAGCTACGATTCCAGGTAATCCATTATGTTGGATTATTGACTTTCTGGGTCAAAAATATCAAGCGTTTGGCCAAGGATAAAATTTTTTGAATTCTATTGCCAATCGGTGGACCTGGTCCATCAGGAAGTTGGTTCTGCTCATAAATTGGTGGGGGATTTTGAGCTAACCTTTGATGAAAAAATGGAGACTGATTCTCCTTAAGCCCGGCGTACACTGTTTGCTCATGCATGTCTCTTTTCCAAATATGTCGTCACCTTTTCTTTTCAGGGCTTTCAGCACAAAGTTCCACAAATTGCCAAGGCAGTGTGTTTCACTCTACTGAGGTTAATATCCTCCTTCTACTCATTTGGCTTCTGGATAAACGAGTCAGAGCAGCTCCATCTCACTGCGGAGCTGAGTCCGACGTGCTTTTAAGTCGTACGGTGTGAGCCGGTCGGGCCGAACATAAATCGTGAGCTGTGAGCTCACACTGTACGACTAAACCCTGCAATTAGTGGTACAGTGTGGGCAGTAGCTGCGTGCAATGACTGAAAAAAAAATTGCACAGTGTACGCTCGGCTTTAGAGTTTTTCAAGCTGTGAATTCTGGCACTTGGTGCTCGATCAAAGTGGTGTGAGACAGAGAATGGATTGGATAGTTTTAAACCGCCTGACTTTACCAAGTGATCTAATTGTTTCTTCCTGTCTCTGCTGTGGCACCACTTTGACTCTGAACATCTTCAGAGCTAATTTATGTTAACTCAGAATTTAGAGAGTTTGTGTCTGTTTCAGGAACTGTTTTCCTTTTGACTGGTTTGACCTCCTGCTGATTCAGAGTCTGCTGGCTTTGTTTATCACAAAGCTCCTCAGATAGGGGGGCCACCTTTTGTTCAAACGCCTTGTCACTCTGGTCTTGTGGGTTTCTGTTTTTTCCAGCCTCTACTGTTATCTCAGCTTCAAGATGAAATATGGACACTGGTTCCCAATGTCCAAAAACCATGATTATGGCCTATGCCACAACAGAGAGCTACGCAGGACACCCTGTCAGTCATCACAGGGACATGTCAAAAGCCAACAGCAATGACTATGCCAAGTCATAATGGGGGAGATGTGGGGGTGTATGTCTCAAAGGCCCATGTACTACCGCATACTCAGGCTCCTGACCTTTTCCCTGCGCTGCAGTAAACACGGCCGAAAAAGATGTCCAAACTGTTGACAACCCCAGCAGCTTTATGGGCAGTGGCGATGACCATTACGAGGAGTAGATGACTGGAGAGTAGCCACCTGGACCATGCTGAGTGATCTCCAGTGTATCTCCATCCACTCGGCAGGTGTAGCTTTTGCTCTGACAACTGGTGCGTCCTCATTTCCTCCATAAAATCTTGTCATCACCCTCTCCAATGCCAATTGGAGCATATGTAGGTAAATGCGGATAAGAAGTATAAAAAAATAAAGCTATAATCAGAAGATCCAAGTTCAGCTCTGGGAGAAGGTTGAACATGTGCTTAATAAGGCTCCACACAGTATGTCAGTGATTTTAACCTCATTGGTCAAATGAAAGCAAAAAACAGACTAATGCAACATTACTCTATGACTGTGGAAGCTAGGTAATATAGTTGTTAGCTATGATTCTGTAAACAATGGAAATCAATAGTAAAAGAAACTAGCGCTGGGGCAAAGCTAACACTATATCAAACAGGGGTATTAGCATTAGCAGGCTACAACAAAACAGTTCAACACACTCACTAGTTCCTTTGTAGTGATTTTCACGAGACTCAAACATACATCGACTTTTCAATGCTAGAGGTAGCTAAAAGCTGAGAGGCATACCAGTGAGTGTCATAGCAGTTAAAGGTGGGGTATATGATCCTGGATAAACGGTTCCTGCCAGCTACATTTTTGAAAATATACACACCTTCAGCCCACCCCACGAAACCACGCCTCCAAATTACATGAACGCGCCTGCTGTCAGTCGAGAATGTTCGGATGTTCCCGAGATAATACTTTATAGTGCCATGATAGCAATCAATATTTCAGACGGAGCTAGTAAGCTAGAGAAACATGCTGGGACATTGCATGTAGTCGACATCTTTGACTTTCTCACTAATGTGGTAAATAAGAAGTAACCAAGTATTATCTCAACATATAAGAAAACATAACGTTGTCTTACCTATCGAGTAGAAACAAGGCCACCTTAGCATCCGTCTGTAGTCCCCTGTCTTCTTTCAGTTGACGCCAACGTTGGAAAGCTGTACCGATTACCACTCTCGTCCTGTTTCGTTCTTCTGTAGCTTTTATCCTAGCTGTTGCTTTTTCAAGCACAGTTTTGCCTTTTCTTTTCGAACCCGTTGTTGTCGTCTTTTCTGCCATAGTCAATATTCTCTCTGGCTGTGTGAGATAAATCTGTGGAGTTGGGCTTGATAGCTAGCTAGCTAGCTCTCTAGTAGCATTTGAAGTTCACGGTTGGGTGGAGTTACCTGAAATGACTCCTGCGCCGGCACTTGGGGGGGGGGGGGGGGGGGGGGGGGTGTCACGAGTCTGTGAACGCGCAGGGGGGAGGGGTGGGGAGAGCTCAGAGCTGACGGTTGATGGGCGTGCCAGAAACCAATAGAAGTAGGGATGATAGTTACTTCTATTGGTTTGCGTTTTCCTCTGACTACGCCCTCTACACTGGACTAAAAGATTTCGTTTTTTTTCCAAACATTCTATCTCAGTTGGCGCAATGGGCTCGTGAGGAGGTTTTCAATCAGTATGGTAAAAACATGCTCCAGAAAACATCACATACCCCACCTTTAAGATGGAAAATATTTACTTTAAATCGGCTCTTTCACTACCTGCACCAGCTCTATACAGTCTCCATCCCCGGGCGTGCTTTGGTGGCGCAGTGGTTGGCTTGTACCACCCATGTATGGAGGACTTAGTCCTTGACGTAGCTGACCTGGGTTCGAATCTTGCCTGCATCTCCTTCCCTCTCTCTCATACCCCCTTTCCTGTCAGCTTACTATCCGGAAAAATGAGGCACAAGTGCGATTTTAAAAAAAAAAGTCGCCAACCCCACCAGCCATACTTATTAAAGTCTCGTGAGAAAATATCACAGCAGGACTTAGTGCATGTATGGAGAAAATTTGAAAGGGAAAATGGAGAGGGACAAGCCTAAGACAGTCTGGTTAAGTAACTCCAGAGCTGAACTAAAATGTTTAGTCTCTCCAGGTAGTCTCTCTCTGTTGGCTTAAACTGTTAAACCTTCTCTGAAGTGTTCCTAACAGAGCAGCATAGTCAACCCTGTCCCTTTCACTCAGTAGAAGCAAACATGCTATTCTATTTTCACGTAGGCACAAAGCTAATTGTAGAGCTTTATGTTTCTCTGACCAGCCAGCTGCAACAACTAGTGATGCACAACTGGGCAATAAACACTTCCCACTGTGTCTTGCCACTGAACAATGGTGTCTTTATATTTACCATACACAGCTGACCATGGGTGCTGTCATTTTTGTTTTCATCCCATGATGGTGCATCACATGACATCAACTCTGTCTTGCCAAAATGGGGTTCATGGCAGGAAAGGACCCCAAACCGAGACAAACCTGAGAAGAATCCTACCTCAGTAGACAGCTGTAGAGCTGTTTCCCTCACCCCATGAATGGGCAGCCGTGGATGGGCATCTCCTGCTTCTAGGTCTTAACTTCCCAGAGTGGTGAGCAGGGTCGCTTGCAATAGTTCCAGGCGTCAGTCCATAGATAATGCTCCCACACCAGTGTAACACTCCTTTAAGCCTCCTAAGCACCAGGCCCACGCTTTTTTTATTTACCGTAAGTTTTACACCAGCGCACAAACTCCGCTCTCTCAAAATCAATTTCCTAACTTCCCAACCTTTACCCCATAACACTGTAAGTTAAAGATACAGTAACCGTGCAACAGCACCTACCAGTAGTCCATCACACATTATGACAATATCATGGCTTATAGTATTACACGTTGGTCCTCTTCGCAGCCACCTCCATGCTGCAACTTGTGTAAAAGTGAATAAATAGCCTACTCAACATAGTTCTGATATTCGACTTTTTGATTTCCGTCTGATGTGTCCTTCCAGCTGCTGGAGGAAAAAATTGTTAATTTTGTGAAGAATGAGTTAAAGAAGATCCAGAAGGTTCTAAGTCCAGGTGACCTAGAAAGCTTTGAGACTCAAAGAGATGAGGAGGAGGTGTTGGGAGTCAAGGATGATGAGCAGATCAGGAGCAGCAGGGAAGTACTAATGAAGATCACAGTGAACTTCCTGAGGATGATGAAGGAGGACGAGCTGGCTGACCGTCTGCTGAGCAGTAAGAATATTTCTACAAAAAGTTAACCTGATGGTTAAATCACTGATTTACTTACGTCTGAACATGGAATCACATTCATCCAAATAATCTTAAGAACATATTTGTTTTCCTTCCTGACTTGAATTATTTTGTGTACATTTAGAACTTCTTGCTGCAGTTTGTCAACATGAACTTAAATCTGGTCTGAAGAAGAAGTTCCAGTCTGTGTTTGATGGAATCGCTAAAGCAGGAAGTCCAACCCCTCTGAACCAGATCTACACAGAGCTCTACATCACAGAAGGAGGAACTGGAGAGGTCAATGATGAACATGAGGTCAGACAGATTGAAGCAGCATCCAGGAAACCAAACAGACCAGAAACAATAATCAGACCAGAAGACATCTTTAAAGTCCGACCTAGAAGAGATCAACCAATCAGAGCAGTGATGACACAGGGAGTGGCTGGCATTGGGAAAACAGTCTTAACCCAGAAGTTCACTCTGGACTGGGCTGAAGGCAAAGCCCACCAGAACATCCAGTTCATATTTCCATTCACCTTCAGAGAGCTGAATGTGCTGAAAGAGAAAAAGTTCAGCTTGGTGGAACTTGTTCATCACTTCTTCACTGAAACCAAAGGAATCAGCAGCTTTGAAGACTTCCAGGTTCTGATCATCTTGGATGGTCTGGATGAGAGTCGACTTCCTCTGGACTTCACCAACAAGGAGATCCTGACTGATGTTACAGAGTCCACCTCAGTGGATGTTCTGCTGATAAACCTCATCAGAGGGAAACTGCTTCCCTCTGCTCTCCTCTGGATAACCACACGGCCTGCAGCAGCCAATCAGATCCCTCCTCAGTGTGTTGGCATGGTGACAGAGGTCAGAGGGTTCAATGACCCACAGAAGGAGGAGTACTTCAGGAAGAGATTCAGAGAAGAGAAACAGGCCCAGAGGATCATCTCCCACATGAAGAAATCTCCAAGTCTCCACATCATGTGTCACATCCCAGTGTTCTGCTGGATCACTGCTACGGTTCTGGAGGATGTGTTGAAGACCAGAGAGGGAGGAGAGCTGCCCAGCACCCTGACTGAGATGTACATCCACTTCCTGGTGGTTCAGACCAAAGTGAAGAAGATCAAGTATGATGGAGGAGCTGAAACAGATCAACACTGGAGTCCAGAGAGCAGGAAGATGATTGAGTCTCTGGGAAAACTGGCTTTTGATCAGCTGCAGAAAGGAAAGCTGATCTTCTATGAATCAGACCTGACAGAGTGTGGCATCGATATCACAGCAGCCTCAGTTTACTCAGGAGTGTTCACACAGATCTTTATAGAGGAGAGAGGGCTGTACCAGGAGAAGGTGTTCTGCTTCGTCCATCTGAGTGTTCAGGAGTTTCTGGCTGCTCTTCATGTTCATCTGACCTTCATCAACTCTGGGATCAACCTGATGGGAAAACAAAAACCACAAACCTTTCTGTTTTTTACAACATTCAGGAATTTGTGTCCTAAGTCTCTCCATCAGACAGCTGTAGACCAGGCCTTACAGAGTCCAAATGGACACCTGGACTTGTTCCTCCGCTTCCTCCTGGGACTTTCACTGCAGACCAATCAGAGCCTCCTAAAAGGTCTGCTGACACAGACAGGAAGTAGCTCCCAGACCAATCAGGAAACAGTTCAGTACATCAAGAAGAAGATCAGTGAGAATGTTTCTGCAGAGAAAAGCATCAATCTGTTCCACTGTCTGAATGAACTGAAGGATCGTTCTCTGGTCCAGGAGATCCAACAGTATCTGGGGTCAGGAAGTCTCTCCACAGATAAACTGTCTCCTGCTCATTGGTCAGCTCTGGTCTTCATTTTATTCTCATCAGGAGAAAATCTGGATGTGTTTGACCTGAAGAAGTTCTCTGCTTCAGAGGAGGTTCTTCTGAGGCTGCTGCCTGTGGTTAAAGCCTCCAACAAAGCTCTGTAAGGACACTGATTGTTACTGTATTTGTTGTTCCATCAACGGGTACTTCTCTGATATATTAGTGTTTAAGTTGTCATCTTGCTAACTTTTTTAACATTGCTAGGATATGTTAAACATGACCAACTGTGAACACACTGCAGACAGTTGTAACAGGTCTTAATTTAATCTGTGAGTTCAAGCAATTTGTTGCTTGATGTTTAATTTAAAATGCATGTAAACCATCAACATGCACCCATTTAATATTTACCTTTCACCCCAGGCCAGCTTGCTGCATACCACCTGTCAGACAACCACTGTTTATGTTTGTAGAATTTTCATCTTTGGTTGCATCCTCTCATAAAAGGAAAATTGGGACATCCATGGCTCAACTAGCCAGACACAGCCCTTTATTGTACCGGTCACGTGATTATCTTGAAATGATACACACTGTGACACGGGGATTTGCCCAATGGATGTGTCGACATGACGGTGTTGCTGGAGCCATCTTTCATTAGCAATGGACATTTATTTGTAAAAACATGTGCCATATGCACACGACTTAATGTACAATTAATAAAGTAATGCAGTACTGTTTAATATTCTATGTAGTTGTGGCAGTAGCACCCAAAGGTGGTTTTTTTGTATATAGTAAGTAATAAATAACTTATAAAATATATACAAAATATTTAATATAGCACGTATAGCGACTAGCATGGCAGAAAGACCTAGATAGAAAGGATGTTCAGCATTTTAGGGTGATTAATGATATGGATTCAATACAATTTAGTTAATTTCTATAGCGCAATTTCAATGTCATCTCAAGGCACTTTCCAGTTCACCAGATCATCCAGTCGGATTGATTCAACGTTTTCTATCTAAGGAAAACCAGCTGGTTGCATCGACTCATTGACTCAAAGGCAATGAGTCATGGGCAAGATGAAAACGAGATGAAAATGTACTGACCAATGCCACAGGTGTGATAGGAAGATGGGGTATTTTGAAGAGTTTACAAATGAGAAAAATTAGAAGGTATAAAGAGCAGAAGTAACCACTGTGGATGTAACAAGGATTAGTGAGGATGAAGTAAGGAAGGCATTGAAAAGGTAGTTAGTCCTGATAACATATGTGTTTAGGTTCTGGAAAATACAAACGAATAAAGTTAATGAGTCATAAAATGAAAATATTGAAAAGACTAGTGAAAGCTAGAATATTGACAGAACTGAGCAACTGTTAGCAGTAGTATGGTTTCATGCTATAGAAAAAAAGGAGTTGTTGGACTGCATGCAAAAGTCTGGAGTAGCAGAGAAGTATGTTATGAGTTGGAGGGCATGAATGAGAGCTGTAAGACAATGGTAAGGTGTGCAGTAGGTGTGACAGAGGAATATGAGGTGAAAGCGGGGCTGCATCAGGGATTTGCTCTGAACTCTTTCTTGTTGGCAGCGGTGATGGACATATCGACAGATGAGTTTAAACAAGAATCTCCATGGACTATAAAGTTTGCAGATGACATTCTGGTCAGCAATAAGAGGAGATGGAGGTTTGCCTTAGAAAGCAGAGTTAAAGGAAAATTCCGGTTTTTAACACTTTTAGCCCATTTTCTGTAGTGTCCAGGATGAAATCGAATGATCGACACCAAAATTTTGACAATTGCTCCTGTCTCTGCTATTTGGCTCATGCAGAATCCCCCCCTGGCTGCTTCAGAATGGCTTCCATAGTGCATGTCCGATAATGTCCTTAAAACAACCTTAAACGTTCTTTTTTTAAAATATGCTACTCACCGGGTCGTCAGCGCTGTTCAATGACGTTCCAAAAAAAGTTTCGTAAAGAAAAACCGTTCCTGTAGTATTTTATTTAGCATTTTGTAAATCCCATTGAGTTCTGTTGGAATAGTCAATATCCCTCCGCCACCGGAAACGGAAATGGGGCCTGTTTACGCTTAGTTGTAGTCTTTTCGCAAGGCCCAAGTGTTTCTGCTTCACTCTGTGTACTCCGACGTCGAGGTGCTAACGTCTCTGTTAAACACTTTAAAAAACTCTGAAAATGGAATACGAAAGGTGGATTCTTGAGGAGGACATATTGGACGTTGAGTTTGACGGTAGAGGATACCGTCGCCAACTAGTGGTCTGGAGTGTGCAACGCTTCAGATTCGAACGGGAAGCGGAAGTTTATAAGCGGTTGTGATGTATCGGAAAAAATAGTTCTGGGATTTACAAAATGCTAAATAAAACACTACAGGAACGTTTTTTCTTTACGAAACTTTTTTTGGAACGTCATTGAACAGCGCTGACGACCCGGTGAGTAGCATATTTTAAAAAAAGAACGTTTAAGGTTGTTTTAAGGACATTATCGGACATGCACTATGGAAGCCATTCTGAAGCAGCCAGGGGGGGATTCTGCATGAGCCAAAAAGCAGAGACAGGACCAATCGTCAAAATTTTGGTGTCGATCATTCGATTTCATCCTGGACACTACAGAAAATGGGCTAAAAGTGTTAAAAACCGGAATTCTCCTTTAACATTAGACACAGCAAGAGAGAATGTATGTGATGAGAGAGAGGGTTCAAAGTGGAGCCAGGAGGTTACAAGGAGCAGAAAAAAAGAAGGTGGGAGATTTTGAATACTTAAGGTCAACAGTTCAGAGCAAAAGCAAACAATAAAGATGGATAAAGAGGGAAAGAAACATTTCCAAGCAGGTAGGAGTGGTTGGAGAAAAATGTATTAGACATTCTGTAAGAAAGAAGAATATCAGTGTTAGGATAATAATAATTGAAGATGAGTGAGTTTGTTACCCCTTGGTATTAGCTGCCTGTTGCGTGTTAGAACTGATTTTTTCCGCAATAGTTTATCTAATTAAGACAGTTCCTCTGTCTGGATATACAGTTATAATCTTCATTCTGGGTAAAGATGTGGGAATGGAATGAGAGCGGCGTCCTTCAGCCAAGAACAAAGGGTAATATTTTGATAAGGCTGGAGCCATGATGTCTCCTCATCTGCTAACGTCTATGATGTAAAGATGTTTTTATGTGGCAGGCTGGTGATGTATAAAATGCCTCTTTAACTGTTAATCGGGCCACTTGAGGTGAACAGCTGCCTTCTGTAAACTCTAAACTATTTCTCTGATCTGAGTAAGATTACAGAATCTGTTGTCATGTCTGCTGGTTATTTAACTATATAAGCTATGAAGCATTATTTAAAGAGTTTGTCCCGAGTGACCTCTTTTCAGGAAAAAGAACAGGAAAGATTGAGATTCAAGGTGTAAACACAGAGAGCCTATCTTTAACATCAGCTACAATGTAAGGAAAGTTGTACAAGGGGGTGGTAAGATCACCAGAGTTGCATGGTGTAAAGAAAGTGGAACTGAGGAAAATACAGGAGGCAGAGCAGGAGGTAAAGAGTGACGAGGATGGAAAGGATCAGGAATGAGTACATTTGAGAGTAAGTTCATGTTAGATGTTTTATAGAGGGGGTATGAAGGACTGATGGTTGGGATTCTCCAATTCGTTGCTTGTAGTGGCTCTTCCCTGAACCATGTGCTTTGGGCCACTGTAAAACACTGGCTGGCAAACAGTCACAGAAAAAAGGTAACTTACACCTTGGTGCTGATCACTGTGCATGAACTTTTTAACCAGTCTGATGGATTTCATTTGATCAGTTTGTGCTCAGACATCGACAGTTCTAGGTATACAACTACAGTTAAAGTGTAAGGCCAGTCATGATGTCACAGTGATATACCCACTATAACAGCTGCTATGCATGTGCAGATTCAAGACATTGGATAAACTTTGCTCATGGACTTCCCTCCCTCTTCCATTGAATGTTTAATAACACATTTTCTCATTTTCTTCAGGTTGAGTCACTGTTTCCTCTCAGAGAGAAGCTGTGCAGCCCTGTCCTCAGTTCTCAGCTCCCAGTCCTCCAGTCTCAGAGAACTGGACCTGAGTAACAACAACCTGCAGGATTCAGGAGTAGAGCTTCTATCTGATGGACTGAAGAGTCCAAACTGCAAACTAGAATCTCTCAGGTAAATGATTTCAGTCCTGTTAAAAATAAATTCCTGTCTATTAGTGTTGCACCGATACTGATATCAGTATCAGGCGGGGCCCTGATTCAGCACTAAAATGGTAGTATGGCTATTGGCGAGTACCAACAATTAGGGCACCAATACTATTTTGAGAGCCAAAAGTTTCTTCATCTATTGTCACCCATTCCAGGTAGGAAATAAAAACTTCTAATGGATTCACTTTATTTTAGTCTTTTTTCTGCTTCCCAAAGGTAGACAGCAGCTTAACAAAGCCATGATGGCAATTATTTTACATCCAAGTAGTATGTAGTTCTTCATATATACACACAGAACAATTTCAAACAGATGGTATCGGTATCGGCTGATACTGCACAGCCAGATATCGAGTATCTGGGCCAATAAAGGCATCTGTGCAACACTACTGTCTATTAGCAGCTATCAAAGATGATATAAATGTTTATATGCCTACACAACAAATTGCTGCAAAGGCCTATTCTATTTGGAATAATTTTTATTTTTCTCTTCTGAAAAGATTGACCATTTGAAGTGATTAACATAAAGGAAAACTTACCCAACTTACTCAAATCATGAAAAAGTTTTGTCATGTAATACCTTTAAACAATTTTTAATTTCGATTATATTCAGTTTATTTCTATAGCTCCAATTCACATCATGTCATCTCAGGTCACTTTCCAGTTCACCAGATCATCCAGTCAGATTGATTCAGAGTTTTCTATCTAAGGAAAACCAGCTGATTGCATCGACTCATTGACTCTTCAGCAATCCCTCACACTAAGCATGCTTGTAGCGACAGTGGAGAGGAAAAACTCCCTTTGAACAGGAAGAAACCTCCAGCAGAACCAGGCTCAGTGTGAGCGGCCATCTGCTGAGGCCCACTGGGGTTCAAGGAGACAGAAGCAGACATAGAAAAAGAAGCATAGATACAAAAGGCAACTGTCAACCAGCTCCACAGGCGGCCCCGTCCAGGAAACACACAGCCAGGCAGACGAGCTCCGAGCCAGCTCCCATGTCAGAGGATGAAGAGAGCACATCCAGTTAGTCACAGTCAGAGAAACAGGACTACACTGGAAAACAGGCCAAGCTCCAACATCTAGAAACAAAGGTGTTGATGGCAGCAGCACAGCTGATATTTCTCTCCAGGATGGAGTCACAGCCAAACAGGAACAGACCAGATGAAGCTACTATGAGAAAAAGCAGAGAGAGCAGAACGTTAGAGATTGAACTAACAGATTCTGCAGAGTGGGAGAATAGAGATAGAATGAAGCAGAATGATGAAAAAGGGGTCCCTATGTCCTCCAGCAGTCTAAGCCTATAGCAGCAGAACTATAGAGATAGCTCAGGATAGCTGAAACTGTTCTTCTCATGTGTTAAATTGTGTGTCTGCAGGTTGTCAGGCTGTCTGATCTCAGAGGAAGGCTGTGCTTCTCTGGTCTCAGCTCTGAGATCCAACCCCTCCCATCTGAAAGAGTTGGACCTGAGCTACAATCATCCAGGAGAGTCAGGAGTGAAGCTGCTGTCAGCTGGACTGAAGGATCCAGACTGGAGACTGGAAGATCTCAGGTATGGAGGAACCTGCTGCAGGTGCAGAGAGGAAGAGGAGAAATGTTTTTCCTGACCTTTAATCAGTCTGACAGAGAACAGTGTTAGGCCATCTAAATACGTTACCATTGTTTTAAAACCTCAAAGTTTTAGTTTAACAGGATGTGTGTCAGTTCTGGGAGGGAATTAAAGTGGAGACAAACATTCAGAGTGTTTGGAGTCGTGAGATTTAGCCTGGCCATTTAATTGAATCAGAGAGTAAAGTTTGGGTGATGATGTTGGCTGATGAGTCTGCATTTTATCAAAATTATAACCGGCAATTTGCTCTTAAAATGAACTATAGGTAACAATTACACTCCTTGGAAAAAGCTGAATCAGCTCAGCTTAAAGCTATAGATAATCATTCATATGTGGTGAATTTAATCCCTTTAAGGACTATGATATTTAATAGAAATTCACCAAGACACATTTCCTCATTTTGGATATAAAAATATAAAGATTTTTTGCCTGGTCCGACCGACCAACCTTTATTGTCAACTACGATTTACATTGCAATCAAGATTTTACTGTCAGTATCAGCATTAAAGCCTCTAAGGTTATATTGGACCAATAAAATGTGTTTCTTTCACTCTGAGTGTTTTTCATGAATTTCTTCTAGAAGCACTTTTGTTATTTTTCTTAATATATTCGGGCAAGTTGGCGTTTCTGCTAATTACATTGACAGTCATTTTTACCATCACAATTTCCATATTTTTTGAATGTTTCAAAGGAAATAAGGTCTTATCCTGGATTCCAGTAAAACTATTGGCTGGAAATTTAGATTTTCAAAGGATCTCACTGAGCGCCCTATAAAGGGTTAAGAAAGATTTCACTGAATAATCATCTCCCTGCTTTAGGGGCAAATAGATCTGGTAGTCATCAGAATAAAAATAGAAATCAATCCCATGTGCTTTTTAGTACCCAAGTGGCAGCAAAGACAGAGAAAATACCAGGGGCCCTAAAATTAAGCTTTGTGGGACCCCATAGGATAGAGAAGCACTATATGATTAATTCTTACTACCATTTACTTTTTAGAGACTGAGCAACTACAGCTAATTGAAACCTGCCTGTTTGGCTGCACCTCTCTCCTATTCACCGTTTTCCTCCATATTATCTTCCTAAATCAGCATTTGGGGTGGCTAAGTATATGCCCAGACTTCCTCAGCACTACAAACCCAACTAAGAACTAAAATAACACTCCCAGTGCATGCAAAATATAATCTAGTCTGCGACTCCCACACAACTCTGTTAAGCTGGACTCTGTTGAACAGCTTAATGTCAGACTGAAGTCTCATCTGTGACAGCTTGCTGATTCAACTCTGATTCAACAAAAAACAAGACTGGGAGCAAGAGCACGATAAATTGTATTATTTTATCAACAGTGTTCTTACTTTTGTAGTTAAGGAATAAATTATGATGCATGCAGGAATGTGTCTGTGATGACATATTGATCTTTTTATGCAATAAATGCAGTTCTAACTATAATTATTTAGAAAAATAACTTTCAGACTGTCATGTGTTGTTCTGTCCTACTTGGTGTGTGTAAGGATCACAATTGTAAGTTTAATTCAAGAACAAATCATAGTCAAACATTTATTCTGCCTTCATATGGAATGAATAAACAACCATTTCTAATGTAATCATTTATTGTCAAACACCATTCCACATAAAGTAGAACAAATAGCAGTAAAAAAAAAAAAACCTCGACTAAATGAGTGATACTCAACCAATCTATTTAGCTGCTATTTACACTCTAGAGAACTCTGACGGAGTTTTAGCAGTGTTAGGTGCAGCTTGGGGTCTAAACAGCCATGCAAAACTACCTGTTACTAAAGTTAATATTATTATTATGGTTAATGCACCTGGAATATTTTGGGATGGAAACGGAGCAGATAATAACGATTAGAGGGCCTAACTGATTCAGTTTAAAGGTATACTATGCAACCGGTGTTGATATTCCAGCGAGGCTCCCCCCTAGAGGGCGAAAGTAAAAGTGCACTGTCGTAAATATGCTCAGCTGTTCTCCTGGTTCCTCCGTCAAGCCAGGCGCGGTTGTTTTGAGCTTAGCAGACAGGCGAACGCAACGAATGACTAACACAGTGAAAGTATGAACATGCACACAGAGAGAGAGAAACCATTCCAATGTTACTTACAATCGCATCAGCAGAAACGCGATGTCCGCGTCAGCCTTGCAGCCTTCTTTTTATTTTAGCTCTCGCCATTCGGAAAAAGCTTGCCCGATGTTCACCCGTGTACGACTCCTCTCTCTGTCCGGAGTCCTTTTCCTCTTTCTTGCCTGCTCCGACATGGGCTTTCGCTGTTTTCACGCTGGTTCCGCCATGATAACTACACAAATATCGCCACTGTGCTAGCAACGAGCATGCTTTTAACTGGGGGCGTGTAGCAGTTCTCGCCGTAAAGCAAGACCGACTCTCGCAAGACTTCTGAGCCTGTGGGTGCGGGCCGAGGGCTCCTGCAATTGCAAGTGCGGTATTTCCCCCACAGACCACCAGGGCGGCCGAGAAAACCTTTGTTCAACCTGAAATGACTTATTTAATCATCCAAAACGATATGGAACACATTAATTAACTGAAAAATGTTGCATAGTGTGCCTTTAACTGATGGAAGAAGAACGAGAACAAATATTGGTCTGGAAATGGATCGGTCCATGATTTAACACTAGTGTCCAGGAATATTTCAGCTGCCTGTGAAATGCGATTTATTGGACAGCAGAAATCATTACCCAGTTTTCTGGAAGAATCTCCTCACTAATAGAGGCTCAAAGGAAAATGATTGAAAATCTGTTGATGTTTCCAATGAGGGGACGTGTGAAAATGTTGGACTGTTCATTTCTCAGCGTAAGACTATGTGTGTCCCAGAGACATGTAATGTCCATATCTGCTAGCTGAAAGAGACTGATGGTCTGATATCCTCCTCCTTTCAGGGTGGAGCCTGCTGGAGAACGATGGTTGACACCAGGTCTGAGGAAGTGTAAGTTTGTTTTCATTGATTCCTGACAGCAAAGCAGCTCAAATTCAACCATCTTCAAACTGTCCATCAATCACTCAGGATTCTTCATCAAAGAGTCAATAAATGATCAATAACTGCAGCTGGACTGTTTTTTTTTCTCTCCATCAGATTCCCGTCAGATCACCATCGACCCAAACACAGTGAACAGAAACCTGAAACTGTCTGAAGGCAACAGGAAAGTGACACTGATGGAGGAGCTTCAGTCCTATCCTGATCATCCAGACAGATTTGATGAACCTCAGCTGCTGTGTAGTGATGGTCTGACTGGTCGGCATTACTGGGAGGTTGAGTGGAGAGATGGAGTTGATATATCAGTGAGTTACGGAAGAATCAGGAGGAAAGGAGACAGTGGAGACTGTTGGTTTGGAGAGAATGATCACTCCTGGAGGCTCTACTGCTCTAATAATTTTGGTTACATTGTCTGTCACAATAAAAGACAATCACGTATCTCTTACGCCTCTGCCTCTAACAGAGTGGCAGTCTATGTAGACTGTCCTGCTGGCATTCTGTCCTTCTACAGAGTCTCTGACTCTCTGATCCACCTCCACACCTTCAACACCACATTCACTGAACCTCTGCATCCTGGGTTTGGGTTCTCTAGATCCAGTCCTGGTTCCTGGGTTTCTTTGTGCTGAGACGAGTCGGAAGGGTCTCCTCCTGTCACTGTTAAACAGTTCATTTAATAAGTTCACTCAAGTTCTGGGCCATTTGAATGAGTCAGTAATTCAATAGTCAGATAAATTCCAAAGAAAAAATTAAAATCAATCCTCTGGACTTTGTTTCTAAGTTTGAAGACGTTTCTCTTCCATCCAGGAAGATTTTTCAATTCCAAATGTCAGAAATAGCATTTAGTTCCAGGTTTTATCCAGCAGCCCAACAAAGCCTGGTTTTAGTTTAGAAAACATGCAAATAGAAACGGATGAACGGGTCCCCCCCTTTGGAATGGGGGTCGTTTGGCTTCTTTGTTAGCCTGCAATGCCCCAACAGGCTAACAAAAGCTAAAAAAGTCCAGCTTCTTTTTTTGAAATAACTATGACGTGGATGACTAACAATCCTCACCAGCAAATAATCAGGGATAGTTTTATCTGTTCAAAGATTTATATTTCTATATCTGTATTTCTTTTTCAATGTTCTGAACGAATATTATCTGATATTAAAGTGAATAACTGAATTATTTTCTCTTTTGTGGTTATTAAATGTTCTGAGTTGATTCAGAAACAGAAACATGAACCACCTGAAAAAAAAAACAGGAGGAACAACATCAAACTCTAAAAGGAAACCTAACAAAACTCTGAAACCTAAAACATTTAGAACTGATTCATTGCTCAACTGTTTATTTGGACCTTATTTCTCCTGGACGTGTTTTCAAAATCCACTTTCTGCTCATAGGACTCAGAGTCAGTTCCAGACGTTCCAGTAAGCTCCCAGTCATAAAACAATCCTACCCAGTTCAGTTTATGGAGACAAAGTCCATGGAGGAGCAAGTTTACGGCTTTCAGGTTGTGTTTGGCTGCAGAGAGGAGTTGAGGGTGGGGTTTGGGGGGGCATGTGGGGAGGTTTTGAGTTTGATGTTGAGGAAACAGATTCAGCTGTAGAGTTGGACTGGGTTCAGATGATACAGCTCTGGGGGGCTCATGGGGGTCCAATAGAAGATTTAATGCTGGTTTGTTGAGGTAATAATCTTTGGACCAAAGGATCAGAGATCCGGAGTTAGCTCCCAGCTTCAGCTGCTGCAGCTAGAAACCACTGGAACATTGTTAAAGGCCTCCATAATGCAAAAGTCATGCAACTTGCTGACACCAAAAACAGATAAAAACAGTGTTTGTGTTACTGTTAATGATGGTGTAATTTTTATTGAACATCTTAACATATAAAACAACTAATGTAAAGCGGTGCTGTAACTTATAGTCTGGTTTGTTGCTGAGGCGTTACTGGAGCAAAGTATACAAAGGGATTCAAATTAACAGCTTTTGTTAACTTTCCAGAAAGCTTCCCGCATGATTTTAAAGCTTATTCTAAAATAGAGTTCTCCTTAAAGTTCTGATCTTCTTCAATTATTTTGGGATTACTTCACAAGTTTGACATCATTGAAAAGCTTAGACTCCACTTCTTTTGGATGTGAAATAAATCAAAACAGCCCCAGATGGACTTGATCATGGACTTGTCCCAAATGAGAAGAAACGGTCCAAATGAGTGACAGGAAAAACTAAGAGTTACACCAAGTTCAAAAAGACATTTATAACTCAGCTTATTATTGTCTTCAACTGTCACAAATACAGAGCAACGAAATTCCCTCTCTGCATCTAACCCCTACCCTTGGGCAGCAGTGGGCTGCCATTGTGCGGCGCCCGGGGAGCAGTGGGGGGTTAAGGGTCTGGCTCAGGGACCCAGAGTGGCAGTCTGTGGGAGTGGCGCTTGAACTTAGAACCTCAGGATTTCATGCTCTATGCCCTGACTACTAGGCCACCACTCCCCTAATGGCCGCCACTCTAACAAATCTACTTCTGTCTTTAAATTTTCTAGATTATAGATTTTGATATTTTCTGATAATATAATCAAGCTAAATATGTTAAGTCTCTTAAAAATATTTATATTATTCGAAAATCTGAGCAAATACAAAATTCAGTTTTCAAAAAATGCAGATTTCAATTGAGGCTAAATAGCTATTTATCCAACAGATGAAATAAGATGAATAAAAAACATCCAGGAAAAACTCCAGTTATCTATAAAAAACATACAATCTTCAGAAAATGTGTTGAGAAAGAAATTTGAAATTGAGCCTCTTGGGAAAAGCAGAAACCAATAAGTGAACACAGTTGACTGTAACAGTCACAGCTTATTCATTTCCCTGCTTCATGAAGCCTCGTGTGTCTCTTTAAACTTCCCTTCTGGCTAAATTTATGGCCACACAGGTAACAACAGAAAGGTTTCTGCCTCGTGTGAATTCTCATGTGTCTGTTTAGATTTCCTTTCTCGCTGAATCTCTGTCCACATCGGTCACAACAGAAGGGTTTCTGTCCTGTGTGGATCCTCATGTGTGCATTTAAATTTCCCTTCAGACTAAATCTCCTTCCACAGAGGTCACAACCAAACAGTTTCTGCTCTAAGTGGATCCTCATGTGTTTGTTTAAAAGTCTCTCCTGAATAAATCTTTGTCCACATTGGTCACAACAGAAAGGTTTGTCTCCTGTATGGATCCACATGTGTGTGTTTAAATTGACTTTCTGGCTAAATCTCTGCCCACAGAGGTCACAACAGAAAGGTTTCTGTCCTGTGTGGATCCCCATGTGCCGGTTCAAATTTCCTTTTTCACTGAATCTCTGCCCACAGAGGTCACAACAGAAGGGTTTCTGTCCGGTGTGGATCCTTGTGTGTCTGTTTAAGCTTTCTTTCCTGCTAAATCTCTGCCCGCATCGGTCACAACAGAAAGGTTTCTGTCCTGTGTGGATCCTCAGGTGTGTGTTTAAATGTACTTTCCGACTGAATCTCTGTTTGCAAAGGTCACAGCAGAAAGCTTTGCTTCCTGTGTGAATTGTCTTATGCATATTTAACTTGTGTTTTTCAGTGAATGTTTTACCGCAGTCTTCACAGATAAATTCAGTCGTTTTTTTGGAACTCCTTTGTGAGTCTACATTGTTCTCTTTAAAACTTTTCATTTTATCCAGGGAGCTTGAAGGTCCAATTTCTGAGTGTTTCATGTCTTTCTGAAGAAGTTGTACAGCAAACTCAGAGGAGCTAAAATGTTTATCAGCCATGTTTCCTTCTGGCTCGGGAGCTGTGCCCTTCTTCCAGCTAATTTCCATGTTCTTAGTTTTTAATCCAAAAGCTGCTAACTGTTTTAGCTCAGAGACGGAGAGCTCCACATCACTGTCCTCTTCTGTCTCTGAGGAAATGGACCCATCTTCATGATCTTGTATCCTCATGGATTCTTCTCCTCCATGGTTCTCTACTGGAAGCTCTCTGCCTTTAATGTGGTGGTGGTAAAGCTGTGGGAGCACAGAGGAATGTTTATCATCCTCACTCTTTATTGGAGCAGCAGTGATTGGAAACTTGATGGCATCAATCTCCTCCTTGAGACCGAGCTGCTCTCCCCCCAGACTGGTGCAGACTTCCTCCTGTTCCTCCTTTATGTGGTGGGGCTCTGGGTCATGCAGGTCAGGAGAAGGTTTGTGGTCTTCGGGAACTTCTTCTTTAACCGTCTGCTTAAGATCTGCAGGATGACAACATTAAAATGTATAAGGTGTCAGGGTTCGGCGTTTCTGTGCTCTGCTTACTTTCTTCCACAGGTGGTTGTTGCTGACAGGTGGGCGTGGCCCCCTCACCTGCAGCCAATGAGGCTGCTGTTGTTCATTAGAAGCAATCATCCATTTTATCAGGCTGCATCATTCTATATTCTGTAACATCTGGATGTTTGGCACTGAATTCATCCGTTAAAATCTGGATGTTTCTGTCTGAATTCGCCCGTTAACATCTGGATGTTCGGCTCTGAATTCCTCCGTTAACATCTGGATGTTCGGCTCTGAATTCCTCCGTTAACATCTGGATGTTCGGCTCTGAATTCCTCCGTTAACATCTGGATGTTCGGCTCTGAATTCATCCGTTAACATCTGGATGTTTGGCTCTGAATTTATCCGTTAACATCTGGATGTTCGGCTCGGAATTCATCCCTTAACATCTGGATGTTTGGCTCTGAATTCATCCGTTAACATCTGGATGTTCGGCTCTGAATTCATCCGTTAACATCTGGATGTTCGGCTCTGAATTCATCCGTTAACATCTGGATGTTCGGCTCTGAATTCATCCGTTAACATCTTGATGTTCGGCTCGGAATTCATCCCTTAACATCTGGATGTTTGGCTCTGAATTCCTCCGTTAACATCTGGATGTTCGGCTCTGAATTCCTCCGTTAACATCTGGATGTTCGGCTCTGAATTCCTCCGTTAACATCTGGATGTTCGGCTCTGAATTCCTCCGTTAACATCTGGATGTTCGGCTCTGAATTCATCCGTTAACATCTGGATGTTTGGCTCTGAATTCATCCGTTAACATCTGGATGTTCGGCTCGGAATTCATCCCTTAACATCTGGATGTTCGGCTCTGAATTCATCCGTTAACATCTGGATGTTCGGCTCTGAATTCATCCGTTAACATCTGGATGTTCGGCTCTGAATTCATCCGTTAACATCTGGATGTTCGGCTCTGAATTCATCCGTTAACATCTTGATGTTCGGCTCGGAATTCATCCCTTAACATCTGGATGTTTGGCTCGGAATTCATCCGTTAACATCTGGATGTTCGGCTCGGAATTCCTCCGTTAACATCTGGATGTTTGGTTCTGAATTCATCCCTTAACATCTGGATTTTTGGCTCTGAATTCATCCGTTAACATCTGGATGTTTGGCTCTGAATTCATCCGTTGACATCTGGATGTTCGGCTCTGAATTCATCCGTTGACATCTGGATGTTTGGCTCTGAATTCATCCGTTGACATCTGGATGTTTGGCTCTGAATTCATCCGTTAACATCTGGATGTTTGGCTCTGAATTCATCCGTTGACATCTGGATGTTCGGCTCTGAATTCATACGTTGACATCTGGATGTTCGGTTCTGAATTCATCCGTTAACATCTGGATGTTTGGCTCTGAATTCATCCGTTGACATCTGGATGTTCGGCTCTGAATTCATCCGTTAACATCTGGATGTTTGGCTCTGAATTCATCCGTTAACATCTGGATGTTTGGCTCTGAATTTATCCATTGACATCTGGATGTTCGGCTCTGAATTCATCCGTTGACATCTGGATGTTTGGCTCTGAATTCATCCGTTGACATCTGGATGTTCGGCTCTGAATTCATCCGTTAACATCTGGATGTTTGGCTCTGAATTCATCCGTTGACATCTGGATGTTCGGCTCTGAATTCATACGTTGACATCTGGATGTTCGGTTCTGAATTCATACGTTAACATCTGGATGTTTGGCTCTGAATTCATCCGTTGACATCTGGATGTTCGGCTCTGAATTCATCCGTTGACATCTGGATGTTCGGCTCTGAATTCATCCGTTGACATCTGGATGTTTGGCTCGGAATTCGCCCGTTAACATCTGGATGTTTGGCTCTGAACCCACCAACTCTGAATCATTTCATGACTTCAGATCAAATTATTTTTATTATGACTTTCATTTGGTTTTTACAAAGGAAACCTTGAATTAATCTGACTGGATGATCTGGTTAAATTGGATCTATAAAGTGACATGAAATGAATATGAGCTAAAGAAATAAATAAAAGAATTAAACATTTATAAACTGAAGGAATAAAGCCCCCAACAGGCTCCACATCATGATAACTGACAGAGAATGAAGGATTGTGGTCCTTCACTGAACCTACCAGGTAGATCCGGAGGTTTCTCCTCTTGGTCCAGAGCTCCAGACTCAGAAACATCTCCAGCAGAGCTGAACAAGCTGGACTCTCCTGTGTCTGAAGACAAACACCAATGAAAGTGATGTTGTAGATTGCGGTTGCTTTAATAGAGCAGCAGGGGGCGCCGTCAGATCCTCTGTCAATGTTTCTGTGTTTTCTCACCAGGGTTGACAGCAGTGATGCTTTTTGCGTCGACCGTCTCCACCAGGCTGCTGACGGCGCTGTCAAAGCTCATGATTGGATCAGCAATGAAGGGAACTGAAATCAAAGCATGGTGAGAGGTGAGGTCCCCGTGGGTTGGTGGGGAGGAGGAGCAGCCGCTGACCCAGCTGGAACTCTGGGAACCAGCTGGCCTCCATGTTCCACCTCAGACCAAAGCAGAGCTCTGGGAGCCGTTCAGGCTGCTGTTTCTACATCATCACAGTAATCAGTGGAACAGGCAGTAGGATGTTAAAAACTGATCTAGATTGTAATAATTTAAAAATAACAGAATATCAGCTTTAATTAGCATTATTCTCAATATAATTCAATCAGTACAGATCATGGTTTATGGTACTATAACATGAAAATAGTATTTTTACTTTTTGCTTTGTGTTTCTACTAGAAAAGCTACCATCATCATTGGCTCAAGGTTTTATTTACTACCTTTTTTTATCAACTTGCTTTTATTTTTATTATATTTTATACTTAAATTCATGTAAATCACTTTGAATCATCTCTGTATTCGATTCTGATTTAGAGATAAACTTGCCTACTCAGATTCTATTCAGTTTATTTCTATAGCTCCAATTCACATCATGTCATCTCAGGTCACTTTATAGATCCAGTTCAACTAGATCATCCAGTCAGGCCCCGTCCACACGAAGACGAACCCTGGCCTAAACGCACAAATTTTTCACCAAACCAGCCTCTCATCCACACGAAGCCGGCGTTTCGGGGGTCTGTAAACGATCATTTTTTTATTCAGCCTTCAGAGTGGGAAGATTCTGAAACGCCGTTTTCGCGTTTCCATCTTTACGCCCTAACCGCATATTTTTTTTTACACGCATGCGTCATAGCGTCGCCTCTACACACGCATGCGCGACCAGTATCACAACAACAATGGCGCCGTTGCTAATGCTACTCACCCTGCTGTCGGGCTTACAACAGAATCTTCTTCTTCTGGAATATCTCCAGGAAGAACAGAGCAATATCGACGACATAGTTCAGCACCTGAATTTCACTTAACCACGAAAATGGACCCGCAGGGCAACCATGTATAAATATTAGTGCACATGCCCAACATTTCGTCGCTTATTTTTGCTTTGGCACCACAGCGCCACTTACAGGCCTGGCATACATTTTGCAGCGTTTTCATGCATTCGTGTGGACGCTCACATTTATTTTACGTCTCCGTCTTTACGGCAAACGTTTTGGAAAATATCAGCGTTTCGTGTTCGTTTTGACTTCGTGTGGATGGGGCCTCAGATTGATTCAAAGTTTTCTATCAAAGGAAAACCAGCTGATTGCATCGACTCATTGACTCTTCATCTAGAAACAAAGGTGTTGATGGCAGCAGCACAGCTGATATTTCTCTCCAGGATGGAGTCACAGCCAAACAGGAACAGACCAGATGAAGCTACAGCCGGTAAACAGCCGGAAAACAGCCGGTAAACAGCAGGTAAACAGCTGGTAATCAGCAGGTAAACAGCTGGTAATCAGCAGGTAAACAGCCAGTAAACAGCAGGTAATCGGCAGGTAAACAGCCGGCAAACAGCCAGTAAACAGCAGGTAAACAGCTGGGAAACAGTCGGTAAACAGCTGGTAATCAACAGGTAAACAGCCAGTAAACAGCTGGTTATCGGCAGGTAAACAGCTGGTAATCAACAGGTAAACAGCCAGTAAACAGCTGGTTATCGGCAGGTAAACAGCTGGCAAACAGCCAGTAAACAGCAGGTAAACAGCTGGCAAACAGCCGGTAAACAGCTGGTAATCAACAGGTAAACAGCCAGTAAACAGCTGGTAATCGGCAGGTAAACAGCTGGTAAGCAGCAGGTAAACAGCCGGTAAACTGTCAGTAAACAGCTGGTAATCAGCAGGTAAACAGCTGGTAAGCAGCCAGTAAACAGCTGGTAAGCAGCAGGTAAACAGCCGGTAAACAGTCAGTAAACAGCTGGTAATCAGCAGGTAAACAGCCGGTAAACAGTCAGTAAACAGCTGGTAATCAGCAGGTAAACAGCTGGTAATCAACCAGTAAACAGCTGGTAAGCAGCAGGTAAACAGCTGGTAATCAACCAGTAAACAGCTGGTAAGCAGCAGGTAAACAGCTGGTAATCAACCAGTAAACAGCTGGTAAGCAGCAGGTAATCAGCCAGTAAACAGCTGGTAATCGGCAGGTAAACAGCTGGTAATCAGCCAGTAAACAGCTGGTAATCAGCCAGTAAACAGCTGGTAAGCACCAGGTAAATCGCCAGTAAACAGTCGGCAAACAGCGGGTAAACAGCTGGTAAGCAGCAGTCAGGTAAATGCAGTCCAGGCACATATAATCAGTCAGTAAGGCTCATATGGCTCTCTGTTAGCTCAGTTAGCTTCCAGTGCTAACTGTCCATTAGCTTTGCTGCTAGATGCTAACGCTTTAGCGGCATTAAAAGATGAACTCACCGCTAATATGCTGCAGATTTCAGGCTGTAGTTTCAAACATGTAGAGATGATGAAAACTACAGAGGCCATCCACCTCCCGTTTCCTTACAAACTCCGCCCATTTCCTGGTTCTTGGCCAATCACTGACTAGTAAAGTTCGTACCCTCTCGATCACTTCCTTTTCTCAACAGGAACCCTTCAAAATAAAACAAAATATGTACTAAAGCCTGTTTTTGTAATAAAACGTATTCTAAACCACTCGTGATGGTAGTGATAAAAATCAGGTGCATTACCTGCATGACCTTTTCCTCACTTTGTTAACAGGTTATTTAAAGAGTTTATCCTGAGTGAGAGATAGAGCATCAGGGTGCTTACACACAGAGCCTATCTATAATAAGCAGCTCCATCAAGAAAGCAAAATAAAACCATTATTAACATCTAATCTGTTGACAGTTATTGTATAAAAATATATAAGAAGAAAACATTGTGGGGGTGGAGCTTAAGAATGTTTTATGGAGGCTTCAGCCCCTCCCATTACAGGCCTAGCCATTCAATATGTCCACCTCCACTACTTCCTGAACTTCAGTCAGCTCCCTTTTCTCCTGCCTTTCTCTGCTGGACTGATTGAAGCTTGATTTATTCTTGAAAGGTCTGCAATGTTTGCGCGGCCAAATTACATCGATTTGGGCTTCCACGCCCCTCCGTGCAGACTCCGTTTCTGCATGGACTGCATTCTCCATTGACTGTTCTCCCTGCTGCCCTCTGGGAAGAGGCTTCACAGCATTCAATGCAGGACCAGCAGGTTCTGCAGCAGCTTCTTCCCCACCGCCATCACACTGATAACACCAAACCAACAATACTGCAGATTTGCACCATAGATATTAATGCTTTGAACTTCCACATCAGTGCGGTTTTTTTTTACACCATGTTTTTTCTCCAAAACTCGATCACTGTTCGACTTTATGAATGGAAACGTCATGAAAGCTGTAGAAACTAAATTTCATTTTGTATACAATTTGTGTAAAAATGACAATAAAAGTTGTCTAACTGTCAGAGTGAAGCATGATTAAAATCACCAGTTATTGCCAGAAAAGCATTTGGCTTTTGTGTCTGTATTTCACAACCAAATTAATGACATCACAAGTAGTGTTGGCAACAGCAGAGGGTGAAACATTTACCAACAGAACTCTGGTAAACTCTCTGGGCAAATAAAATGGATGAAAAGCAGCAGTTCAGTACCTGAGCTGTAGTGAGGAATATACTTCTAGTCATGAAGAAAAGCCGAAAAGATCAACCCTTTCGACATCTCATGTCAAAAAATGTATTACACATTTATTCTGAAAATGTAAACTGAACATAGAAGCATGTCTCTTCTCTGGCTGGAATCCAGGAAGTCAAGTTGGAACTAAGATGAGATTAAATCCACAGAATTGTTCTGGATTTCATAAATCTTGTTCAATGAACCATTTCTAGACAAGATAACAATGCAAGAATTATCAAAATAATGAAAGGTATTAAAAAAAGGAATTTGATCAATTCCAAAATAGATTCCATCTAAATGAAATAAATAATTGTAAATAAGGATTTTTCACATTACAGAGTTTGATGTTTACGGCTGAAAACATCCAATGAACACGATTGCCTTAAATGACAAATGAGGCCTTCTAATTCGAGTATTTATGCCTGAGTCATCTCCCCCCCCGTGTGGATATTCATGTGTCTGTTTAAATGTCCTTTTCTGCTAAATCTCTGCCCACAAAAATCACAGCAGAAAAGTTTCTCTCCTGTGTGGCTCATCGTGTGTCGGTTTAAATCTCCTTTCTGGCTAAATCTCTGCCCACATAGGTCACAACAGAAAGGTTTGTTTCCTGTGTGGATCCTCTTATGTCTGTTTAAATTTCCTTTCATGCTAAATCTTTGCCCACATAGGTCACAACAGAAGGGTTTGTCTCCGGTGTGGAACCTCATATGTGTGTTTAAACTTCCTTTAAGGCTAAATGTCTGTCCACAAAGGTCACATCCGAAGGGCCTCTGTCCTGTGTGGATCGTCATGTGTGAGTTTAAATGGCCTTTCTGGCTAAATCTGTGTCCACAAATGTCACAACAGAATGGATTCTGTCCCGTATGAATCCTCATGTGAGTGGTTAAATTTCCTTTCCTGCTAAACGTGTGTCCACAGAGGTGACAACAGTACGGTTTCTGTCCCGTATGGATCCTCATGTGTGTATTTAGATCTCCTTTTCGACAAAATCTGTGTCCACAAACGTCACAGCAAAAAGGTTTCTGCCCGGTGTGGGTCCTGATGTGTGTGATTAAACTTGATTTGTCGCTGAATCTTTGTCCACAAACATCACAGCAGAAAGGTCTCTGCCCTGTGTGGATCATTACATGTTTATTTAAGTTTAGTAGCCGGCTAAATCTCCGTCCACATCTGTCACAACAGAAGGGTTTCTGCCCTGCGTGAATACTCATATGTTTGTTTAAACGCTCTACCCGGCTAAATTTCATCCCACACTTGTCACAGCAGAAAGGTTTCTCTGCTGTGTGGATTCTAATGTGTGCGTTTAAATTTGACTTATGGCTGAATCTGCGTCCACACTCTTTACAAGCAAAAGGTTTGTCTCCTGTGTGGATCCTAAAGTGTGTGTTTAAATGTCCTCTATGGA
Source organism: Cyprinodon tularosa (assembly GCF_016077235.1). Lineage (NCBI taxonomy): Eukaryota > Metazoa > Chordata > Actinopteri > Cyprinodontiformes > Cyprinodontidae > Cyprinodon > Cyprinodon tularosa. The sequence goes on along the minus strand of NW_024039126.1, from coordinate 94,351 downwards.
TAAATGTCTGTCCACAAACGTCACAACCAAAAGGTTTCTCTCCTGCATGAATTCTCTGATGTAAATTTAACTTGTTTTTTCCAGTAAATATTTTACCACAGTCTTCACAGCTAAATGTTGTCCTTTTGTGGACATTCCTCTGTGAGTCTACATGTTTCTTCTTTGTAAAACATTTCTTATTACCCAGGGAGCTTGAATGCCTCGTGTCTTTCTGAGGACGCTGAACAAATTGCTCAGCAAACTCAGAGGAACCAGAAGGTTTGTCAGCCATGTTTCCATCAGGAGCTGCTAACTGTTTTAGCTCAGAGACGGAGAGCTCCACATCACTGTCCTCTTCTGTCTCTGAGGAAATGGACCCATCTTCATGATCTTGTATCCTCATGGATTCTTCTCCTCCATGGTTCTCTACTGGAAGCTCTCTGCCTTTAATGTGGTGGTGGTAAAGCTGTGGGAGCACAGAGGAATGTTTATCATCCTCACTCTTTATTGGAGCAGCAGTGATTGGAAACTTGATGGCATCAATCTCCTCCTTGAGACCGAGCTGCTCTCCCCCCAGACTGGTGCAGACTTCCTCCTGTTCCTCCTTTATGTGGTGGGGCTCTGGGTCATGCAGGTCAGGAGAAGGTTTGTGGTCTTCAGGAACTTCTTCTTTAACCGTCTGCTTAAGATCTGCAGGAAACATTAAAAACATTAATATTAATAAGTGTTTAGACCTCACCGTGGACTGAGTCCATTTTAAATCAAAGACATTTAAGTTTTATGTTTTATTTTACGCTGATTTTTCCGCTTTACTTGTAATAAAGAGAATGTGATTGTGTACACCTCCAGGACTCTGAGGCGTGCAGTGAAGATTGTGGCTGATCCCTCGCACCCCAGCCACAAACTATGTCAGTCACTTTCCTCTGGCAGGAGGCTGCGCTCCATCAGGACCAGAACCTCAGATTCTTCCCATCCGCTACCAGCCTGATCAACAAAGCCCAGAGACCCCCATCACCCTGACCCTGACCCTGCCTCCCTCCCCCGTTCATGACCTAGAAGCTACACCAACGTAGCATCTCCAGATCTCCTGCATTACATTAATGCACTGACTACTGTGTATATAGTATGTGGCTATATACCATATGTTCTATATAGTAAATATATATATATCTCCTTGTAAGGTCAAACCTACTTGGCAATAAATCTGATTCTGATAATGAATTTCGATTATATCTTTTTTTGTCTAAACTTTATCAAAATCTTGCCATCCAGCACCTGTTTGTCTCCTCAGGCTCGCCACCTGTAGGAGGAGCCAAAGGGGTCGGGTGCAAGTGTGTGATGGGTGGCAGTCGAGGGCGGGGATCTTGGCGTTCTGATCCTCGGCTGAAGAAGCTTGCTCTTGGGACATGGAATGTCACCTCTCTGGTGGTGAAGGAGCCTGAGTTAGTGCGCGAGGTTGAAAGGTTCCGACTAGAGATAGTTGGACTTACCTCGACGCGTGGCTCTGGCTCTGGAACCAGTCTCCTTGAGAGGGGCTGGACATTCTTCCACTCTGGGGTTGCCCCTGGTGAGAGGCGCCGAGCAGGAGTGGGCATTCTTGTTGCCCCTCATCTTGGTGCCTGGACGTTGGGATTCACCGAGAGAGTTGCCTCCCTCCGCATACGTGTGGGGGGACGGGTTCTGACTGTTGTTTGTGCTTATGCTCCAAACAGCAGTCCATTTTACCCACCCTTTTTGGAGTCTTTAGAGGGGTACTGCAGAGTGCCCCTACTGGGGACTCTTCTGGGGAACTTCAACGCTCACATGGGCAATGACAGTGAGACCTGGCGAGGTGTGGTTGGAAGGAATGGCCCACCTGACCTGAACTCGAGTGGTGTTCTGTTGTCATAACAAACACCATGTTCAGGCATAAGGGTGTCCATATGTGCTCTTGGCACCAAGACACCCTGGGCCGTAGTTCAATGATCGACTTTGTTGTTGTTTCATCTGAACTGCTGCCGCATTTCTTGGACACTCGAGTGAAGAGAGGGGCGGAGTTTTGTTTTAAAAAACAACGCAGAGTGTGTATGACGTCATCTAGAATAAATCAGAACAAACGACTCCACAGCTGAAGAAATCTGGATCTCATAGCTCTGTCCTCTGTTTCTTAGTGGTTTTCCAATGGGGTCACTTAAACAGGTAGAAACTGAAGGAATAAAGCCCCCAACAGGCTCCACATCATGATAACTGACAGAGAATGAAGGATTGTGGTCCTTCACTGAACCTACCAGGTAGATCCGGAGGTTTCTCCTCTTGGTCCAGAGCTCCAGACTCAGAAACATCTCCAGCAGAGCTGAACAAGCAGGACTCTCCTGTGTCTGAAGACAAACACCAATGAAAGCAGTGATGTTGTAGATTATGGTTTGCTTTAATAGAGCAGCAGGGGGCGCCGTCAGATCCTCTGTCAATGTTTCTGTGTTTTCTCACCAGGGTTGACAGCAGTGATGCTTTTTGCGTCGACCGTCTCCACCAGGCTGCTGACGGCGCTGTCAAAGCTCATGATTGGATCAGCAATGAAGGGAACTGAAATCAAAAGCAGGCGACGCAGCATTACAGGTTGGACCAGGTGAGACCTTCTCTCAAACTGCAAGAACCAGAATATATAACTCAATATTTTTCATCAGCAGGTTTTATTATTTCTAGTTAATGTGGGGATTTATAAACTGTTTTAAAAATGTTTTCCATTCTACCTGCTTTATTAATGTTTTAAACATTCATTGATATTTATTTATTTTTCCTCTGCAGAGCGATGGCAGCTTGCAGGTAGAGTCTGTCTCCCCATTAAAACTCCTGGATCAGCTTCTCTGATTGGTTGACGCTCCAGCAGCTAAAGTTCAATTTACTGAACTCCAGCGTCGGACGCTTTGACGCCAGAATGCTTAGACTAATTTTATTTCTTTACATGTTCCGCTCCTGACACTGCTGGACCTCTCCACGCCGTCCCCCATAGACTTTGCGGGTAAACCAGATGTTCTGACGCCCAGATGGCGCCCGGTGTGAACGCAGCATGAGGTCTGAGCTCAGACCATGTCGGCGTCTCACTGCATCGTCACCGAGTCCAAAGATCCTTCAACTGATTTCCAGATAAACTGACTGAAAACGTTTCCCGGGTTACAGGGAGCCAACCGACTGATTTTCTGTTTTAATCATAATTTCTATTTCAGTCACAGCAACGTTCCAAAGGAGATCTAAGTGTTTTACTTCTTTTTTTTTCGTTTTTAGAATAAGCGATATTTACACAAATTATTGCCTAATCGGAAGTTATTTTATTTGCACATATACAGGAAGAATCGCGCGTCAGGGACGGATCGCGCTTCTGCGACGGATCGCGCGTCAGGGACGGGGACGGATCGCGCGTCAGGGACGGGGACGGATCGCGCGTCAGGGACGGGGACGGATCGCGCGTCAGGGACGGCGAAGGATCGCGCGTCAGGGACGGATCGCGCGTCAGGGACGGATCGTCCTTCTGCGAAGGATCGCGCGTCAGGGACGGATCGTCCTTCTGCGAAGGATCGCGCGTCAGGGACGGATCGTCCTTCTGCGAAGGATCGGGAAGTGACAGGAATTTCAGTTGACTGACTTACAGAAAATCCTCCATTCAGAAACCATGAATCATGTTATGAATGGAATCTTTGGTAAAATCAATCGTCACGCCTCCTACTTGAGTTTTTCTATTCAAACCAAGCTATGTGGAACCGAAATCCAACACGCACCTCAGCCTGTCGTCCGTTAGAACTGGTTCAAACCAGATAAAGCAGGCCTGAGGAGGGAGGAAGCGACACGTCGCTCTGAGGCCTGGAATCGTCTGAACCTGGAAAACAAGAAAACCGACAGTTAAAGGAAACAAAATGAAATCAGTGGCAAAAGATAAATCTGCTACTAAATCATTAAATGTTATGAAAAATTATTCATTTCATTATTTCACTCTGTTTTTAATAATTTCCGTCTGTGCAGCTTCTTCTTCTCTTGGGGGCGGGACTAAGAAAACTTCAATACAGAATTTTTAGAATATTCATTTAATTTTCAGATTTTTCACAGCAGACGTTAGAAATAAGATCAAAACCATTTTGCAATTTATTTACAGCTCGTTAAGGAAGCCCAGTCTGCTGCAGACGTCCACGAAGGTCAGTAGGTAAAAGGCAAGCGGGGACTTTTCTGTTCCAGTTCCAGGCCCCAAACCGGCCCCTAAGCCCCAACCCTCTGTTTGCAGCTCCGCCACACTAAGGGCCCTCCCAAACCCTGTAGTGGGTGGGACCAGTGGAGCCTTCAGCCCTTACCCCGAAATCCCACATCCTCCGTCACCGCCCCGCTACTTCCCACCTTCAATCAAGGTGCTTCCCATCCATAGTTTGGTCTGTAAAACGTTGGAAGATGTGAAGCGGCGTCAGTCAGCAGCTCCAACCACAATACACCACAGCACGCTCCAACTTCACCTCATCAGGAAGGCAAGGAAACGGCAGGATGTGTTCAGGGCTTTAGAATAATAATAATAATAATAAACACAGCAAGAGGCACTGTATATATCCCATCATGCACCTATTGCTCCTTTTAGCTCCTCCTTCTTCTTCTTCTTTGACTATCTGAGCTGATGGAAGGAGGGAATTCTCCACGGTTAATCAAGTCAATCAATCAATCAGACACCTGTCTCCATGGAAACGGCATTTTTTTCCACAGTTTGGAGCTGACAGTTAAAATAAAATGATAAAACAGCCGCACAGAAACCATGAAATCAATAAGTAAATTGTGAAAATATGAAAAATATATGTACATTTATTTGTCTTTTAAAAATAAACCTTTTTTATTTAATATCATATTGAAAAGGGAAATTTAAATATGTAATGGAACAGTTATTAGCTTTTCATGAAATATGGTAATAGTAAAGCTTAATTGTTTATCAATGAATAAAATAAATAAGATCTTTACTTTATTTCATGGTCAGAATTATTTCTCTCAATAGAGGCTAATTTAGCTGCTAACTTCAGGAACATCAGTCAGACCTTCCTATTAGCGGTTAGCTCCATCACTGAGCTGCTAGAAGCTTTACTCATAAACTCACCGCTGCTCTGCTCATAAATCCGGGTAGAAACATCCAGTAGATGAAGATAAAGATGTAGAGTTGATGACTGGATAAAAACTAAACAGCTGAAAGAACCAAACATCATTTTTATCAACAAACTCCACCTCGTTTTCTCTTTACATCCATATTAGCACAACTTCCTGTTTCCCAACAAACTCCTCCCATTTCCGGGATATTGACCAATCAGAGACCAATAAAGTTAGCGTCTTTCTTTTTCTTCTTTTCTTTTATGGCGGATGGCCAACAGCTTTACATCAAATTATATTTTTTTTATTTTTTACTCTGTCGATAAATAAATAATGCTTTTCTTATTCTGTGAATATCCTTTATATATCCTTCATTTCCCAATATTCCTTTCAGATTCCATTCTTAGATTTAGATTTATTTAGTCATTTTGTATACACGAGTAAATTTAATTTAAAACAGCTCTAAACAATTTCATTTTTTAAAGTGCAGCCGTGAAAAAAAAGTAATAAAAACATATAAAAAAGAAAAAAATGCAATATAAGCAAATAACCATGTATTTACAGTTCTAAACTTTTTTTATAAATATAAAATCAGTGTGATGTCTGTGGGGAAGAAGCTGCTGCACCTGCATTGAATGCTGTGAATTACAGGCCTGAGATTTTCCAGTCCCGCTCCCGCCTGCAATTCCTGCATGATTCCGACTTTCGCCTACAGCTTAAGGCAATTTGTGTCATTAGTTTGAGGAATTAACACGTTACTGTGCTCCTTATGCTAAGACTCGTGAATAACCAGATGATCTTCTTTTATAATTATAAATGAATATGTGCTTAATATTTAGAAATCATGCAGTTTGCAGTGTCACCACCAGAGGGAGAACAATCCCTGCTAATGAATAGTCCAGTTGTTCCCTCTTAATAATAATAATTTTAGGTTTTCCCACAATGGAGAAATTTACCTCTGCATTTAACCCCTCCCCTTGGGGAGCAGTGGGCTGCCATTGTGCAGAACCCGGGGAGCACTGTGGGGTTAAGGGTTTTGCTCAGGGACCCAGAGTGGCAGTCTGTAGGATGGGTTCTTGAACTCCTAACCTCATGGTTCCCAGCTCTATGTCCTAACCACTTCCCCCTTAAAGCAGATCCTGGAACGTGGATCAGCAGGACCTCAATGAAGCCATTTAAAATGCAGCAGGGTTTTTGTATTCAGACTGGGAGCCATGAGAAGGTGAACTTTTCTCAGTCTGACCAGTCAGACCAGTTAGTGCAGCAAGAAACAACCAGCAGCCCTGTTATCTGGGATTATCTGTCCTCATGACGTCGTCATAAAACATTTTCTTCAGGACTTCTCTCCTTCCTCACAAAGTCTTCATCAAACTGCCTCTATTGTCGCTGCAGAAGTTTCACTGACTGGATTTTGGTTCTGAGAGAAGAAACTTCAGAGGTGGTGAGCTGTGATATCATCAGTTACGCAACATTCCTCATATCACCTGTTTATGTAGAACACACAATTCAGGTCTGTTTGCCTATGACTGTGGTTCAGATTCGCTTTTCATCCATTTTACTTTGTTTCCTGCTAGAATGTTTTCTAGAAATGGAATTAATGTTAAATGTATTTAAATGTTTCAGATTTTTCATTTGTTTGTCATTAATGAAGCAGATAATCTACCAGTTGAATTTGATGATTGTGAAATAAAATAGTGACAACCAGTCAGATTGAATCAGGGGCAGTGGGTGGAAATGTTGCTCCATGGCGCCATCTAGTGGACAGGCTCCTCTGTCTCACACTACTGACTGGCTCTGTACCAGTACTCGCACTTCCACCTGTATGGCGCTGCGCAGGCTCGGACTGAGAACGATTTCCGGCCCTGGCATTTGTGTATTAACCGATTTATTTTCAAGCATCACACGACAACCATCACCCAGACTTCTATAATGCGGTTTTACTGGCTTTGGTTATAAGACGGACGCCATAGTGACTGCTGCTGCGTAACGTCCACACTCACCACATCAGCAGGGTGTCACAGACTCATGTTTACCAGCCCAAAAAATGCTCATAAACCGCCTGGATATACGAAATCTCGCCCAATTTGAACCAACGTCTATTGATCTCTTAGGCCATAAATCTAAAGAAGAAATTTTTTTTACCCATAGACGGCCATCCTAAACAGCCAGATTGGGAAACATTCCAACCTGGCAACAATGCACGTTAAGACGGGAAACGTTAGCCTTTAGATGCAAAACCCCATCATGGACCGCAACATATTTCTGCAAAAATATTCTAACATAATTTCGCCAAATATAAGAGGAACATCATAGTTTGGTTTAAAGAAAGCATTTTAGTTTTATTATTCATCCATTATTTATTATTTAGTTTGTAGCAAGGATGTTACAGTTTGAAGAAATAGAAAATGACACCATATGCCAACCGTCACAAGGATGTGCATGACAAGGAGGGGCTATATATACTGCATGCATCATTTAGGTAGTAAACAATGGATAACTTCTTGGGATCCCTCAGTTATATACTGTCACAGGTAGGAGCTTCGGCCGGAGAGTGAGCGTTGGGGCCGATATGATTTGATCCAGTTGAACTTTCAAAGTTAGCAAAACTATTGTCTTCATCTAAGCCTTCAACTTGGATGTTAGATCCAGTTCCAACCAGGTTATTTAAGGAGGTATTCCCTTTGATCTCCTCCTCCATTTTAGATGTGATTAATCTATCTCTGTTACAGGGATATGTACCTAAAGCTTTTAAGATTGCTGGAATTAAACCTCTGCTTAAGAAACCGTCTCTTGACCCAGATGACTTGGTCAATTATAGACCTATATCCAATCTTCATTTCTTATCCAAAATTCTTGAGAAAGTAGTTGCCAAACAAGTGTGCGATCACTTCCACCATAATGAACTTTTTGAAGTTTCAGTCTGGCTTTAGAGCTCATCATAGCACTGAAACAGCTCTGGTGAAAGTCACTAATGATATTCTCATGGCCTCAGATAATGGACTTGTATCTGTGCTCGTCCTGTTGGATCTCAGTGCTGCATTTGATCCAGTTGATCAGAATATTCTTTTAGAAAGACTTGAATATTTTGTTGGAATTAAAGGAACAGCTCTAGACTGGTTTAAATCTGATCTATCTGATAGATTTAAGTTTGTTCATGTTAATGATAGATCTTCCTCATGCTCAAAGGTTACCTGTGGAGTACCACAGGGATCAGTGCTAGGACCAATTCTCTTTACTTTATACATGCTCCCAATTGGTAGAATTATTAGACAGCATGGGATTAATTTCCACTGTTATGCTGATGATACCCAGCTATATCTGTCTATAATCCAGATGAAGCTAACCCATTACATAGATTACAGGCATGTCTGAAGACATAAAAACCTGGATGACTCTTAACTTTCTGCTTCTGAATGCAGATAAAACAGAAGTTATAGTCTTTGGACAAGAGTCTTTGAAAAAGAAGCTGATTAGCCAGTCACTTCATTTGGATGGGATTAAACTGATTTCAGATAATAAAGTAAAAAATCTTGGTGTTGTTTTTGATCAGGACCTGTCATTTAAATCCCATATCAAAGAGGTTTCTAGAATTTCCTTCTTTCATCTGAGGAATATTGCAAAAATGAGAAATATCCTGTCCAGGGGTGATGCTGAGAAACTAGTCCATGCATTTGTTACTTCAAGGCTGGACTATTGTAATTCTTTACTATCAGGAAGTCCACAAACTGTAGTTAAAAGCCTTCAGCTGATCCAAAATGCTGCAGCCAGAGTTCTAATGAAAATTAAAAAGAGAGATCATATCTCTCCTATCCTGGCTTCTCTTCATTGGCTTCCTGTTAAATCCAGAATAGAATTTAAAATCCTCCTTCTCACATATAAAGCCTTAAATGGCCAAGCTCCATCTGATATCAGAGATCTGATTGTTCCTTATGTTCCTAACAGAGCACTTCGCTCTCAATCTGCAGGTTTACTAGTGGTTCCTAGAATTTCTAAAAGTAGAATGGGAGGCAGATCTTTTAGTTCTCAGGCTCCTCTCCTGTGGAACCAACTACCAGTTTTAGTCCGTGAGGCAGACACCCTGTCTACTTTTAAGGCTAGGCTAGGGCCGCCTGTGGAGCTGGTTGACAGTTGCCTTTTGCATCTATGCTTAGTGTGAGGGATTGCTGAAGAGTCAATGAGTCGATGCAATCAGCTGGTTTTCCTTAGATAGAAAACTTTGAATCAATCTGACTGGATGATCTGGATCTATAAACTGACCTGAGATGACGTGTTGTGAATTGGAGCTATAGAAATAAACTGAATTGAAAAGTAGATATAAATATGCCAGAGCAGCATCAAACTTACTTAGTGTTCATAAAACACACACAAAATTGGAAACAGACTCTTTCCATTAATGTTTTTATCAGCTCTGAGTATCCAGGCATATTCTTGACTGAGCTGCACCCCGCATTCACTGTCCAGGCGCTGTTGTTTAAGTGTTCCTTGGAAATCCTAGCACTCAGTAATAGGCTTTCAGACAGAAAGAACTTTAATATCTTTCTTATACACATTCTGGTCAGACTAAATTCCTTAGTCTGCAGAAAGGCTACAAAGGATTTAAAATCACAGTTAATCCAAGCAATTACAGTAAGTTAAGAAAACATAAAATATCAGGAAATAATCCCAGAGAAACAATCTAAATGTTATGAGAATAATTATTTTCATCCCGAACTTTCCCTAATAGGATAAACTCCTCCTCTCCCTTGACATTTTATAGCCTTGACTTAGACTTAGACAAACTTTATTGTCCTTTTGCATACACAGGGTGTATACAAAATAAAATTTTGATGCATGCAGCTTTTCAACAGTGAAATAAACATTTCCATTTATAAAGTGCAGCAGAGATCAGAATGTAAACAGTGTCAGAGAGGCATGGTGCAAAAGGCCTTGATGTGGATGGTTCATAGCAGTGCAAAAATAAATAAATAGATATGGTGCAAAAATGCAGTAGAAACACTGAGTTGAGTTCTATTTAAAGGGATTATTAAAAAGATAATAATGGAGGGAAGAGGAGCCCCCATGATCCTCTCTGTTGTTCTCACCTTCTTCCAGTCTGAGGCGCTGCAGCCTCCACACCACACAGTGAGACAGCTGCTCAGAACGCTCTCTATGGTGCTTCTGTAGAAGGGGGGCAGGTGGGCTCTCCTCATCCTCCGCAGGAAGTCCAAGCGCTTCTGGGCCCTTTGGACCAGTGAGGTGGTGTTTCCAGTCCAGGTGAGGGTGTCTGTGATGTGCTAAATCATTTGACTGCTTTTGTGAAAATGAGTTGCGACTTAATTTGGCCCAGAACTCCAGACTTAATCCCTTATGTAGGTATCATGAAATAGGACCCTGGCCCTGACCAGGTTAAAGTCTCTACATCAAATTGCCATAGTAACAAGTCTGACTCAGAGGGAGCCAGCTGTATTAAACCCAAATGAAAACAATATAAGCCAGATTTGGCAACCCAAACCTATATGAACTAAGCCAGTTTTATCAGTCCACCACTGATATAGTGCCCTGATAGAAGAACAGCAGCTGAAGACAGCTTCCTCTTCCTCACCGCTGTCTATCTACAATTAACTGATGCTGATGTGAAGCAGAGAAGAAGAGCCAATCAGAGCAGCAGCTGATCTTTTTCCAGCACTAATGATTTATCAGAGCTGATGTTCAGATGAATAATCTGTGTTTCTTCTGCAGGTAGAAGGTGAGTGTGAGCGGATGTGAATTCAACAGCATGGATCAGTGTGAGGACAGAGAGGAGGGAGCCCCTCCCTCTAAAATCACTCGGAGTGAGGAAGATGAAGCTCAGAGGTGAGATCATCTCTAACTGTCCTCAGGCCTTTTCACACAGTGTTCACTATGTTCATGTTGAAAACCCTGAAGACAGAGAAGCAAAAGAACTGTATGATACACTTAAAAGGTTTGACTCAACAAGTTAAACAGTCAACACACCATGGAGGACATATTCTGGACCTGGTCATCAGCAAAGGTGTAAATATTTCTAATGTTTCCCTATGAGAACATTTTCTGTTAACTTTGAAACCATTTTTTAACTGATTTAAGAACCAAAAGAAATATTATAAGGAAGTGTGTTAGAGAGTTAGTGTGCAGGCTTATCCTACTGCTTCCACTTTACCCTGAAACTATATTTCTCCTCATTAATAGAGGAGAATAAGAATAATCCTAGATATCTTTTTAATCCAGTTGCCAAAATCACCCAGAGCCATAGCTCTGTTGAACCGTCCATTCCACCTGCTCTTAGCAGCAATAATTTTATAGGATTCTTTATAAATAAGATTGATATAATTAAAAATAAGATCATTAGCACTCCTCTATCTACAATTGGTTTATCTCTGGAAGGTGAGGCAGCAAACTGAGGTAGATAGAGAGAAATATCAGCTGTGCTGCTGCCATCAACACCTTTCTTCCTGTTTAAAGGGAGTTTTTCCTCTCCACTGTCGCTACAAGCATGCTTAATGTGAGGGATTGCTGAAGAGTCAATGAGTCGATGCAATCAGCTGGTTTTCCTTAGATAGAAAACTTTGAATCAATCTGACTGGATGATCTGGTGAACTGGAAAGTGACCTGAGATGACATGATGTGAATTGGAGCTATAGAAATAAACTGAATAGAAACTCAGTAGATGAGCTGGTTGATAGTTTCCATTCTAAAGTTGCAGACATCATTGATTCCATTGCTCCAATTAAAGTGAAGGCTGTCTATGGGAGGATAAAATCTCCATGGAGAAATGCTCCAGCAGTGAAAAGCTAAAACAGGGAGTGAAGGAAAGCCAAACAAAGGTGGAGAATGAATGGACTTCAGGTTCACTATGAAACCTTTAGAGAAGCTTCACATATATAATTTACAACTAAAAGATGCAGGAGAATCTTTCTTCTCTGAGATTATAAACAAAAACATCAACAACGCTCATACCTTATTAGACATAGTCAACAGGTTAGCGAACCCCCCATCACAGTGGACGATGAACTCCATGCTAAAAGGGCCTGCAATTACTTTGCAAAGCTCTTTACTGAAAAAATACAGGATATTAGAAAAGCAGTCTGCACATCAAGTCCACCTCCAGAACCAATACTTTCTCCTTTTAAAATAAACTCCGTTAGAATTTCCCAATTCTGCCAAATAAACTGCAAAAGTGTACAAGGAACTCTTCAGAAGCTAAGCTCCTCTTCCTGCTTTCTGTTTTATCCTCAGGTTTTATTAAGAAGGTTTTACCTGTTTTAGAGTCTGATCTGATTCAAATCAGAAACTCATCCCTCATATAGATGTTTTCCCTCGTGCCTTAAAAACAGCAATTATCAAGGCATTGTTGAAGACTTAGATTTAGACATGTCACAAAAGCTTTTTTGTACAGCTTACGTGACATGTACAGTGAAATACCTTCTTAACAATGTCCAGCTGCTTTGATGTCTTCCAATCAGGTTTCCATGCCAACCACAGTACAGAAACTGCCTAACTAAGCTGTTCAATTACATAAATTAAGACTCTGGAAGAACCACAGTGCTGGTACTGGTGGACCTCAGTGCAGCGTTTGTTGCTGCTGATCACTGGATTTTATAAGAGCGTCTGGAAAACTGGGTCGGCCTTTCTGGTTCAGGACTGGACTGGTTTAAATCCTACCTGAAGGATATGGAGTTCTATGACCCGATTCCCACTACTCCTCTGAAACTGATCCAGGCTGATCCAAGCTTGGATCAGTTAACATGCCAGAAAAACCCAAAAAATGAGTCAGCTGGCTGTGAATGGGAGATGAAGCGGTCTGCTTATGCGCTCTTTGTTATCAAAGAACAGAGCCACAGATTAACCCTGCTGAGCCGTACTAATGAACCAATACCAGTTAAGGACAGTTCAGTTGTGTGCCATTTACACTAAACAGTTATCTTGGTTACCATGCTCGGTCCGTTTTTGGCACAGTTTCAAAAGAGTAGTGTAAATGGGACTAATGTGTCAGTAGGGAACTTTAAATCAGAGACCAGAAAATCACATGTGGGGTCCCTCAAGGCCCCATTCTGGGGCCCCTCCTATAACATCTACATGCTCCCCTTGGCTCAGATTATAGCAAACCAGACCAGTTAGTTTTATTCAGTTTCTACAACTGAATAAAAACCAAGCTAAGGTAATAATCTTCGGACCAAAGGATCCAGAGTTAGCTCCCAGCTTCATCTGCTGCAGCTAGAAACCACTGATTATGGCTGAAATAATGATGGACTCAGACCTGAACCTTTAGAGGCTCAGAAAGGAAGTTACTGAATCAGCCTTTGATCACCTGAAGAACATCTCCAGCATTAACCTTACTATGGTGTTAGGGTCCCTACGGACCCGTTTTGAGTTTTAGCATGCTTAAAGGTACTTCATACATTTGTTTTTTGCGTTGAAACTTTTTGACTTTGTCAAAGACTTCCATTTAAACAAAGTAAAATCAAATTTTATTTTTTTACTAAATTATAAAGTGCTCTGGTGAAAAAAATGACTTTTGTGGTGTTTGGGTCATTTGTGACCCGGTTAAAATTTTTGATTATAAAACAATAAAAAATGCCTAAAATGTAATCATGAACACACAATCAACCAACAGCCTCTTCTTCCAACCACTTGAGCTTCATTTAGGGCCTTTTGTCTTAGCCTTTGCGAGAACAAACAAAGGGAGACATGTCCAGGCTTGTCAAGCCATTTGAGTGTAGAGGTGGTGACTTGAAGAGTACACATCACCAATTCACAGGATGCAACAATAAGGAGAAGATTCACTGTAAATAAAGCTTTGGATCACATCTTTGCTGCAAATGAGGCAGAGGACACACAGGATTTTTGCGATGGAGATGAGCAGGCCTCTGAGAACGGGCAACAATGTCGCTTTGGACCTTTCAGATGATCTCAAGAGTCCTCAGATTTGACAATCGATACACCAGAGCAAAATCTGACAAGCTTGCTCCCATCAGGGATGTTTGGGAGAGATGGGTGAAACTCCTTCCACTGATGTTCAACCCAGGGCCAGAGGTGACAGTGGATGAACGTTTTCTCCCTTTTCGAGGAAAATGCCCGTTCCGGCAATACATGCCCAGCAAGCCAGGCAAATATGGCATAAAAATCTGGGCAGCCTGTGATGCTAAAACAAGCTATGCCTTGAACCTACAGATTTACACAGGAAAATCTGCAAGCGGCATCCTTGAAAAAAAAACAAGGAAAACGGGTATTTCTCGATTTGACTACTGGCTGCAGGGTCACATCACTTGTGACAATTTGTTTTACATGCTATGACCTTGGACAAGAACTTCTCAGGAGGAAACTCACCATGGTGGGCACCATAAAAAAAAAATAAACCTGAGCTGCCTGCTGAAATGTGGCTGGTGAAGGACAGGAGGAGTGGACAATCTGGACAAGCTGACTGCCACCTACACTTGCCAGCGAATGACCAGGAGATGGCCTATGGTTGTGTTTTACAACATCCTCAATGTGTCTGCATACAATGCATTTGTGTTGTGGACCCATATTCACCAAGGGTGGAATTCAACCCAAAACACTAAGCGGAGAATGTTTTTTGAGGAGCTTGGGAATTCCCATGTCAAGCCGCACATTGAGCAACGGGAATGGGTGCCCCGAGACCCAGCTACTGCAGACTTGGTCAGACAGCTGCAGTGGTCACCAAACACGCCATCCACATCCACAGCAACAAGAAGAGTATCAGCATCACCTTCACCCTCTGCAGCCAGCCCTGCCTCAAGCACCCCATCCACAGCCACAATGCCAGTGAGACCACCTCGCTCAAAAAGAAAGAGGTGTCAGGTCTGCCCTAGCAATATGGACAGAAAAACCTACACAGTGTGCTTCACCTGCAACAAATATATCTGCAAAGAACACACCAAAAGTGTAAATATACACAAATATAAATATTGTATTCAAGTTCTATTGAAAAAAGACTTGTTTTTGCCCTTTTCTTGAAGTAAATATATACGGGTCCAAAATGACCCGAAACACTATAGATGTTACTATATTTGATAATATTAAAATTAAAATCTTTTTTTTGTTGAACATTTATGAAATGTGTTTTAATATCTCTCAGTTGCACTCAGGTAACAAAACAACTGATTATTTTGTTGCCTTCTTCTCTTAAGGTTCATTGGACCACTATTTAGACATTGAAAACGAGAGGTATGCTGCTAAAACAAAGGCCCAGGGGGCCACAAAAAATATTAAAACCAATCTTTTCATAGATAAGGGAGCCCAATCAGCTAAACAAGAGTTAAGAAAAACATTGGATGATAAAAGATTGTTTTTAGGGTATTTTATGGCTGATTTAATACTCGGGTCCAAAATGACCCGCTAACACTACAGATGGCAGCAGAAAGCTAACACAAGAGGAAGGTTAAAGGACTGATGTCCAGCAGGATCTAGAAAAACACATTCATGCATTTATCTTTAGTAGAATTGATCCCTGAAACAGTCTTCATAGGTTTTTTTTTGCTTCTATTTTATTGTTTAATTCATGTAAAGCACTTTGAAGGGTCATTTTATTGAAGTGTGCAATAGAAATTAAATGACCTGCCTTGTTTTGCCTACATCGGGCCAAACAGACCTGGTCATGAAGCTGCTGCTGTTTGTCTGTGGCTTTTAATCCAGACTGAACAGAACCAGTTCAGCATGATACCAGGGGTTTTTGACCACCAGCAGAACCAGCTGAGTGACACCAGCCTGTTGGTCAGAGCTCTGGGTTCCGGCAGGAACCATCTAGAAAAACTCACCAACTTCCACCACATTTTCTGGATCTTGGTGACTAACATTTGTTCAACTTTCTTCCTCCTAAAGAGGAAGGCTGATCAGACATTGATGGAAGAACCTTTACACTGACCCAGATCAACAGAACCAGAAGATCCTCTAAGCTGATACTGACTGTCTATCTAATGGGTCTCAAAAAAATATGTTCTAATGTAGCAGAATCTATGTGACCAGTTTTTACACAGAGTTGTTCTGCATCAAACCCAAACGGACATAAAACTCTGAGCCATTATTTAACATGAAGACAATTATATCTGCCTCCATTCATTAGCCAAGTTCCTGTGGTATTTGTTCATTTGGGATAGAAACATCTTTACAGAGTGTTAATTGTGTTTCTTTCAGGATCCATCCAGAACCTAGCTGTGTGTCCTTCAAGACTAACTGCTCAAAGGATCCTCCTCTTCAGTTTAAACCTTCTGGACCTCCATCTTCAGAAAGGTGACCTGTATCTAAGTTATCTCTGTGGAAACTGGGTAAATCTGAAATGTTTTAACTCCAGAATGTGTTTAGGGTGAGTTCAGTTCTTTAATCAACAATATCCCAAAATGTTGGATTTGCACTGCAGTGCCAGCCAGCTCAGCAATAGCAGGAGGAATTAAAGAAGCCCTAAGAGGCCATGTTCTAATATTTCCAACTATAGTACTTGAGTATTGATACTCTGTAAAATCATACTCAACTACAAGTAGAGGTAATACCTGAGTATTCAAAACTACAAATGAAATTGTCAAAAATCAGTACATTGTTATGTTTTAGCATGGAGAACCCAATAATTCAAGGTGACACTGTATGGATATTTAAGGTTTTATTGACAACTGTTAGGATGTTGCAGACAAAGGGCAGCTGGACTGAGTCTGACAGTTCATGCAGAAGCAGATTTGAACCAGAGTAGCCAACCAAAAAGGCTAGACTTCGGCTGGGAGAGAGGATTAGCCAAGGCTTGAATCTGCAGAAAAACATCTGACACAGGTAGAACCTGTAGCAATGGTCAGGAGCCAGGCCCGATGCAACAAGGGAAGGAAACCAAACAATTGCCTAGGGCCTGGGGGCCCCCAGACAATGGCTGACCTTGTTATAAAGTCTATCTATCAACTAACAGTATAAGCACCAATGTTCCCTCAAAGCTGCGCATTTGGGGCGGCAGTGGCGTTGGATGTAGGAGTTTGCCCTGAAATTGAAGGGTTGACAGTTCAAGCCCTGAATCCGACTTTCATTGTCGTTGTGTCCTTGGGCAAGACACTTCACCTGCATTGTCTACTGATGGTGGTCAGAGGGCCCGGTGGCACTAGTGTACGACAGCCCTGCTTCTGTCAGTGAGCCCCAGGGCAGCTGTGGCTACAATGTAGCTTGCCACCATTAGTGTGTGAGTGTATGGGTGAATGAATGTAGTGTAAAGCCCTTTGGTCAAGTCTCCTGACTTAAAAAAAGGCGCTATATTTACCATTTACCATTGTGCACTGCTCTTGCGTTCTTAGCCAACAATGAAATCTATGCACCGCATAATATAAAATCCAACATAAACTGCAAATCAATTAGACCAATAATTTTTTTTCTATTTCTAATCTGTGCATCATTCGTTTTACAACCTGAAACCAACAATGAAAATATAAACAACTGTCGTCCCCACCAAGCTTCCTTGAGTAACACAGACCAGTTTTTTCTCTGCGATGTTAAATATAGTAATAACAATAAAAATGTAGAAAGTCATCATTATTTTACAGTATTAAGTATTTCGTTTGGGCACTTAAAGCAACTTATCCTGCTGGACACTGGATGTTCCAGCTGGTTTTATTGATGTTGTGAGAGTTTACCAGGAGATTATGAATATATTAAGTAACTAGAACTGGAAGTTATAGTTAATTAATAGGTCATTCAAATCAAGGGTAAAACTACCGTAGTTATTAATTATCTGTTGTATGATTATTACTGTCACTTGCTTACTGGCCAGGGTTTTAGCCCCTTTCCTAAAAGGGTTAGACTCTTGAATCCGGCTGTTAAAAATCCAGTTGTCTTTCACCAGTTTAGTAATTAAGGCTATGGCAATCAGAAACTTTATTAATCACGAACCCTATAAATTAGTCTCTGTTAATTCGGATGCTACTGAAAGAATAGTGAATGCAGTCTGAGTGATAATTTATTCACTGTGTAAAATGAACGCAAAAGACCACAGGTTAAAATACAATGGTACCTTTATTAGCTACAATGACACAGTATTATATCTAATAACTAAGCGAAACATTAAATACTACTTCCGTTCAAAGTCCGAGATGTTCGAAGTTTAAGGCTTAATGCATTTGAAAGTATGCTTTATAATAGCAGCAGATACAATATAAATAAACCCTGACACACACACAGATATTAACTGCAGTCAGAACAGTGAAGTTTCATTCAGTTAATGGTGAAAAATGAATGATGACTCGGGAATATATGAATCTATGAATAGGTTGAAATGGATTAGCTCAGCTGGCCCCAGGGGTTCTGGTCTGGTCTAACTGAAGCAAAGAGAGGGTTAGCTCACGGTGTACTAGTTATCTTCAGCAACACATGACTCGTTCAGTCTATGCAGTGAGCATTAGCATTCAGTTAAACTCTTAAAACCATCAGCAGTTGAATCAGAAAGGTTATTTTAAGTAAAACACCAACATGACTAACTATTCTACCTAGTTCACCCAAGCAGAGCACTTATTAAGCATCAGATGCAAAGGAGGGGTAAGGATGCAGTAACTGTTTTGGTTCGGTGGAGGGAAGGCCTTTGGCTCGGTCCAGTGTTCAGCAGGCCTCGCCTACGGTCCAGTCCCTTCGTCAAACAGCAACTCAAACAGATTTGGATAAATCAGATGCAACAATAAGAGGCAATTTTGCAAGGGGGTTGATTTTATAACTCATGGTAGCTAACCCATGGTGGTTGGATTTTTGCCGCAGCCTCCAGCAGCACCTACTTGGTGCAGCTTCGTCTCTCTGTCTCAGGCAGTCATGGCTTGCAAGGGCTCCTTCGGCAATCAGCGATTGGGGGCCCCGTTGTTCGGCGGTTAGATTTCGGTTAGCAGAGCTCGATTAGCTCTTCTCTGTCTCTGCTGCAGCAGGATTAAGGAAACAGTGCGTTCAACTCCGTTTGAATCGCAGGAAGAATAAAAACACTACATTAAGCTCCTTCTGAATTGCAGGAAAAAGGCAGTCTGACTCGGTCCAGCACTGCCTGGTGTTCTGACAGGGAAGTTAAGTCAATGATGTCTAATAGTCTCCTGATGTTGTCTGAGGCACACCGCCCTTTAAAAAAAAACAGACTGATCAAGAACAGAAACACATCAAAGATGCTCTCCGAAACTGTGGATATCCAAACTGGGCTTTTATCAAATCAGCAAGGAAATCCAAAAGACACGCAACAGAAGACAGCGATGGGAAAATTAAATGCAAAAACATCACAATCCCTTATGTTGCTGGAGTGTCTGAAAAGCTCAAGAGGATTTTCTCCAAACACAAGATCCCAGTACATTTCAAGCCAAACCAAACCCTTAAACAGAGGCTAGTGCATCCTAAAGATAAAACCCCCCAGACCGAATATGAGCGGAGTGGTATATGCTGTTCAGTGCAGCGATTAATGCTCTGATCTTTATATTGGCGAAACAAAACAACCTCTCCACAGACGCATGGCCCAACACAGAAGAGCGGCCACCTCTGGACAAGACTCCGCAGTACACCTACACCTTGTAGTCAAAGGACATTCTTTTGAGGACCAGAATGTCCATATTCTGGATAAAGAAAATAGGTGGTTTGAGAGGGGCTTGAAGGAAGCCATCTATGTTAAGAGAGAAAAAACAACTTTTAACAGAGGTGGTGGACTCAGATTCCAGCTTCTAAAAACATACAATTCAATCATAGACATGATCCCTTCCAGATATCACCAAACCCCCCACCCCATCACAGAGGAACGAGGGACCTACCCGCTCCAGCCGGTGAACAATACCTCCTTAACGACCAACCCCTAGAATCATAGACAGGTTCAGATATTACAGGAGACAATCCACCCCTTAATGGCAATCCCCCCTTTAACGATCAACCCCTAGAATCATAGACAGGTTTCAGGTATTACAGGAGACAATCCACCCCTTAATGGCAATCCCCCCTTTAACGACCAACCCCTAGAATCATAGACAGGTTCAGATATTACAGGCTAACGATGGAACTAAACGACCCATTCATCGGTTACCATTGCATGTTTCCAAGCGATACAAGGCGTTGTCCATATAAGACTCAAACTCACTGCGGATCCAGACATTTGAATTGAGAAAGCTTCCTGGAGAGGTGGAGAAACGTCTTCAAATCTTGAAAACCAAGTCCAGTGGATATTTTTTGAATTTTTACGGAATGACTATGACCTGGATGACTGAGAACCTTCATCAGCAGACTGTTAGGTTAATTGGCATCTCTAAATCCTCCTTAGGTGTGAGTTTGAGTGTGAATGGTTGTTTTTTCTGTTTGTCTCTGTGTTGCCCTGCAATGGACTGGAGAGCTGTCCAGAGTGGACACTGCTTCTCTCCCGTAGACAGCTGGAGTTAGGCACCAGCACCCCTCACAACCCCAGCTGGGTTAAAGGGAGATGGAAAATGGATGGATATTAATGCTTTGAACTCTCTGCTGCTCATTAGTTTAAGGTTCTGATCGAACTGTTTGATTATTTTACACATTTTTTATCTTATTTCTGCTGTTATTTCTCTTCTGTATTATCATCTAATTCATGTAAAGCAATTTCAATTATCAATGTACTGCATTGTGCTGTACAAATAAACATCACTTGCCTTGCTTTTCTTTACCTTTGGATTCATTGTTATGTCATGATTTTACTAAAGTTCAGACCCAAATGCAGAAGCCCAAACAGGATGACCAGGGGAAAGGGTTTAACAGGTTTTATTGAAGAGATAATGCAGAGACATGTGTTGCTCTGAACACTGCTCAACCGGAACTGAAAAGCGCGGGGAAGGCACAGCGATTAGTTCAGGTTCTGTGGGAAATTTGATTCATGAACTTGGAGAAGAGGATTTGGTTGCTGACTCACGTTTCCAGCAAAGTTGTTGAATCTTTGACTCCAGTCTGTATTCTGTAATTCCACTGTTTGTCTGATTCGGTGGAGGGCAAAACAGGGTTTACCCAGAATGCGGTTGTTTGCAGGTGAACGGAGAAACTGACTGCCACTCAGATTTCCTGCGGTACTTGAACGGGTCGTAATGGAGATGAATCCCTTTCTCAGTGTGAAGCTCAAACGATCTCTTGGGGAAAGTGGATCCAAACCTCTTGTTTGAACCCCTGCTCAGTTTGAAGCTCAGTTGATCCTTCCAGGGAGGGAAGGTCTGAAAAATCCAGTTTGCAGGATGACTTCCTGCTGAGAGGCAAAAGACAAACAATGTTAAGACTCAGGTTGACAAGAACTCAGTTAGACTCAGCAAAACTCAGCTTGGCTAGAGTACCCAAAACTGGCAAACACTCTGGCGTCGAGGTAGTGGCAGTCAGCAGCTTAAGAACACTCCGTTAACGAGGAAACCATCAGCAGGTGTGTGGGAAGGTGGACCAGAACCAGGCGCCTCCTGGTGGAGGACGGGAGACAAACACAGAACACAAACACACAGAACAGGAGTCCTGACAGTAATCCTTTATTACTTGGCCTTAATAAATGTTTTTATTGTTGGCATTTCTTGCAGTTGTTGCCTGATATTTTCCGATGGTTGAAAAAACAGTAAAGTGGTTTAAACAGAAAAAAAATTATAGAAAAATGTCACCATCATTACTGAGCCAAGCCAAAGAAAGTTTTTAATTCTTTGTTGTACCATCAGCATGAGCAGACCTTCAGAACCACAGGGAGTCAAATGGTTTAATGCAATCTCTTTGTATGACTTTGTGTACCTTTACATTGTGTTTGTCTACTGTGGACAGAGATAATGTGGGCTAATTCTTTCTGGTTGCTCCACAGAGTGGAACAGCAGAACACACAGGTTAACAGTGGTCTGTCTGCCCATCAACATCAAATACAGCTGGACTCCATATTTATGGTCTGTAATGGTCAGCAACTACTT
Organism: Cyprinodon tularosa; assembly: GCF_016077235.1. Classification (NCBI taxonomy): domain Eukaryota; kingdom Metazoa; phylum Chordata; class Actinopteri; order Cyprinodontiformes; family Cyprinodontidae; genus Cyprinodon; species Cyprinodon tularosa. Next base: position 72,422 of record NW_024039126.1, on the reverse strand, counting down.
AATCATGTCTTTTGTCAACAGTCATCTCCATGTAACACTTGATAGAACAGTAGACAATCACTGTGTCTAGCATGGTTTGGATTTGTCGTAATATATCCTTGAAATTTTATTTTGTTCCAGTTGCTGGAGGGCCGAATTGTCAGTTTTGTGAAGGATGAGTTGAAAAAGATCAAGAAGGGTCTGAGTCCCAGTGGCCAGGAATACCCAGAGAGTCAGAGAGATGAGAAGGAGGTGGGTGGAGGTAAGGATGAACAGCAGGAAAGGAGGAGCAGCAGAGAAGCACTGATGAAGATCACAGTGAACTTCCTGAGAATGATGAAGGAGGAGGAGCTGGCTGACCTTCTGCTGAGCAGTAAGAGGATTATTGCAAAGATTTAACCTGATGGATAAAACACAAATTTAGTGATGTCTTAGGGAGTGAAATTATATTTAATCGAATTATCGTCAGATTATGACTTTCTTTCTGTCTTGATTTTATTTTTTGTTTTAATTAAGAACAACCAGGAGTTTGTGAAGATAAACTTAAATCAGGTCTGAAGAAGAAGTTCCAGTTTGTGTTTGAGGGAATCGCTAAAGCAGGAAGTCCAACCCCTCTGAACCAGATCTACACAGAGCTCTACATCACAGAGGGAGGAACTGGAGAGGTCAATGATGAACATGAGGTCAGACAGATTGAAGCAGCATCCAGGAAACCAAACAGACCAGAAACAATAATCAGACCAGAAGACATATTTGATAACTCACCTGGAAGAGATCAACCAATCAGAGCAGTGATGACACAGGGAGTGGCTGGCATTGGGAAAACAGTCTTAACCCAGAAGTTCACTCTGGACTGGGCTGAAGGCAAAGCCCACCAGAACATCCAGTTCATATTTCCATTCACCTTCAGAGAGCTGAATGTGCTGAAAGAGAAAAAGTTCAGCTTGGTGGAACTTGTTCATCACTTCTTCACTGAAACCAAAGGAATCAGCAGCTTTGAAGACTTCCAGGTTCTGATCATCTTGGATGGTCTGGATGAGAGTCGACTTCCTCTGGACTTCACCAACAAGGAGATCCTGACTGATGTTACAGAGTCCACCTCAGTGGATGTTCTGCTGATAAACCTCATCAGAGGGGAACTGCTTCCCTCTGCTCTCCTCTGGATAACCACACGACCTGCAGCAGCCAATCAGATCCCTCCTCACTGTGTTGGCATGGTGACAGAGGTCAGAGGGTTCAACAACCCACAGAAGGAGGAGTACTTCAGGAAGAGATTCAGAGATAAGAAGCGAGCCAGTAAGATCATCTCCCACATGAAGGCATCTAGAAGTCTCTACATCATGTGTCACATCCCAGTGTTCTGCTGGATCACTGCTACGGTTCTGGAGGATGTGTTGAAGACCAGAGAGGGAGGAGAGCTGCCCAGCACCCTGACTGAGATGTACATCCACTTCCTGGTGGTTCAGACCAAAGTGAAGAAGATCAAGTATGATGGAGGAGCTGAAACAGATCAACACTGGAGTCCAGAGAGCAGGAAGATGATTGAGTCTCTGGGAAAACTGGCTTTTGATCAGCTGCAGAAAGGAAAGCTGATCTTCTATGAATCAGACCTGACAGAGTGTGGCATCGATATCACAGCAGCCTCAGTTTACTCAGGAGTGTTCACACAGATCTTTAGAGAGGAGAGAGGGCTGTACCAGGAGAAGGTGTTCTGCTTCGTCCATCTGAGTGTTCAGGAGTTTCTGGCTGCTCTTCATGTTCATCTGACCTTCATCAACTCTGGAATCAACCTGATGGAAGAAAAACAAACATCTATGCAGAATGAACCAAAGTCTCTCCATCAGACAGCTGTAGACCAGGCCTTACAGAGTCCAAATGGACACCTGGACTTGTTCCTCCGCTTCCTCCTGGGACTTTCACTGCAGACCAATCAGAGTCTCCTAAAAGGTCTGTTGACACAGACAGGAAGTAGCTCCCAGACCAATCAGAAAACAGTTCAGTACATCAAGAAGAAGATCAGTGAGAATGAGTCTGCAGAGAAAAGCATCAATCTGTTCCACTGCCTGAATGAACTGAAGGATCGTTCTCTGGTACAGGAGATCCAACAGTCTGTGAGTTCTGGAAGTCTCTACATAGATAAACTGTCTCCTGCTCAGTGGTCAGCTCTGGTCTTCATCTTGGTGTCATCAGGAGAAAATCTGGATGTTTTTGACCTGAAGAAATACTCAGCTTCAGAGGAGGTTCTTCTGAGGCTGCTGCCAGTGGTTAAAGCCTCCAACAAAGCTCTGTAAGGACACTGATTGTTACTGTATTTATTGTTGACAGTAAAAGAAATCTGCTGATAAAGATTTAAATATTGATTCATATTGTTTCAGTTTAATGGTATTTAATGGTATTGCTTGGAAACATGCAAATAGAAACTGACAAGCGGGTAGTTTGGCTCGTCGGTTTCCATTTGCATGTTTCCAAGCAATACAAGGCCTTGTCTATATAAAGTCTCACACTCACTGCGGATCCAGACATTTGAACTGAGAAAGCTTCTTGAAGGGAAAGCAAAACGTCTTCAAATCTTGGAAACCAAGTCCAGTGGATTGTTTTTTAAACTTTTACAGAAAAAATGTAATAACCTCCCCATCTCCTTAGGCTGAGTGGTTGTTTCCTCTCAGAGAGAAGCTGTGCAGCTCTGTCCTCAGTTCTCAGCTCCCAGTCCTCCAGTCTCAGAGAACTGGACCTGAGTAACAACAACCTGCAGGATTCAGGAGTGAAGCTTCTATCTGATGGACTGGAGAGCCCAAACTGCAAACTAGAAACTCTCAGGTAAATGTTCTTAATCCTTACTCATGTCACTAACTGCTACCAAAAATATATGAAAATGTTTTTTTTTTATTACAAATTCTATTAAAGTCAGTTTATGTATATAGTGTAAATTCACAATTCAATTCAATTATACTTCATCAACCCCCGAAGGGAGATTTAGTTTTGGTACACGCCGTCCAACGGGACAAAAAGACACAGAAGGACATTACTCAGACATTTTAATGGGGGACATGGTGTCTGACATAAAAGGAGCTGCCCTTATAGTAAGAAAACAAAAGAAAGGGATCACAGTAGGTAAAAGGAGGAAAACAAATTTTTGTACTTGTTTGTATCTTTAGCAGGATACAGTTAAAACAGATAATGTGACATCTTGCTGAATGATTATTGGAGAATGAGAGGCAAGTTTTCTTATCTAAGCATCATTGTGTTTGCATGTGAGTGCGCAGAATAAGTCCATGAAGCCGTGGGTCATTGTCCTTGACAGATATAACAGTTCATCATCCGACCAACAAGGCAGCTTTACAGATGTCTGCAGGGAAGGGAGGGGGGCATAGGCCAGAGCCTCATATTTACATTTCATTCCAGGAGAGTTGAGTAGACACTGGTCTCTCAGGCCAGCAGGGAGCCAAATTTGAGATAGAAACAGATTATTTAGGTCAGGCTGGCTGTTAACCCTTTCTGCCAGCCTTCAGAGTTTTTTCTGTAGTCTGATCATGGCAAAACCCAATAGTACAAATTTTATCGATCACTCAGCCAAGATCCGAGCTTACAGCTTTATCCAAGATTATACCATTTCTCATGTGAGTCCAGGAACCACAGCCAGCCTTTGATTATGTGCAAGGATTACATCCAGTTTACGGTTCTGCTACCTTAACATATTAGTCTGAGTGTTGATAGCTCTGCAGATCCCATCGTACATTTTGGATAGCTTAAAAAAATGGCCCAAACGGCCCCTGACATCTTCCTAATTGTGCCAGATATTCACCAACTCCAAACAGTAGAATTCCTGTCATCAAAAATCCAATTATGTATGCAACAGACACCATCGTTAGGCACACAATCTTCCACTTCTGCCAAGAATCCATTGTGTACCTGGAGAAAAATGTACCATTTTGACACGAGGGTTCTCCCTTACTTTGTCTCCCTGTTGACAAAATTTGATCAACTGCATTAAGAGACCAGCTAAACAGATTCATTATTTAGTTTAAAGGTTTTAGGAAGATATGTGAGATAGGCTCCAACAAAAGATGAGCTGCACAGCTAAGCAGGGTAGACAGAGAGGGAGGGAGACAGAGAAAATTCTTTTGTTCTGACTCTTGAAGGAGGCGGTCACATTTTGCTGCTCCTATTCATCCCTGCTCTCTCCCTGCTGTGTCTTGTCTTTTCTGAGCTCCCTCTTCATATCACCTGAATTCAAACAATAGATCTGGTCAGCTGGTCTTTAAATGAAATTGATCAAATTTTCTAAACTGGAAGACAGGGAAAGGGGGATCCTTCATCTCCTGCTGGGAAATACTTCATGGGATACACTATGAACTCCTGGAAGGCTTGGAGGAAAGTGTGTTTTACTGTGTTGTCAGTGGAGAATGTCAAAGATGTATGGATTTCTGAGATTTATGATACTTGGGTTTCTCCTGTTTGGATTTGGCGGATGCCTGATGTATCTACAATTACAGAGGATGTCGGCAGCGATTTGGGCACTGATCAGGCTGTCAGCAGCAGTTCACACACTCGCAAACGCGAACAAGCAGGACTGTGAGCTCTTGAATGTGCAGCTCGCTTCAAGGCGAGAAAGCCCAAGAAGATCAGAATATTGGTATCACTATGTGGAGTCAGCAAAAAAAGACAACAAAGGCTGATGAAACATTCCTGTGCAGCCTGCTCTCAAAACAATAAGTGTTTACTTGGATTAAACCTCTTCCTTATCAAACCTCCCCTGGATGTTATGGCAGAGGGCCCAGAACTGCCGGCTCCCACCAACGCCCAACCCCCCAACCTGCGGACACCTGTGAATGTATCCAGAACTTCAGCGCCGGTTGCAAAACTTCCATCTTTTCAAGGACGATGGCCTGTGGACAGCAGTGATGGACAAATTGAACGCACTCATCATACACACAACTGAAGCTCAAATGTCAGCCATAAGAATGAGCCAATGGCATTGATTGATTGACTGATGATTGATTGATTGATAAAAGTGTCTTCCTCCACCAACGGCCAAGTCAGAAAAAAATTGGTTAAAAGTTTTCTAATCTTAGAAACCTAGTAATTTTCATTAATTATTAACTAAACACTTATTAACTAAACACTTATCCGAGATAGTGATATAGCAGTGACGACTTTGTACAAATACCTCCTACTGAGCAGCCTACAGCAGCATAACTACATAAATGACTCAAGGTTAAGATGAAAGAAATGGGATGTGATGAAATAAGATAAGGCTAATGAAGATAACACTGAAATATTGAAAATTTTATATTCTTTAGCTTGACAGCTAATGAAAAACTAACAGATCTTAAAAGGAAAAAGATGTGCTGTGCTTTTATTAATAAAAAAAGGCTAATTACTTTTTACATATGGGTAACACTGTTAATTGCAGTTTAATGCCGTACATTAAAACAGCTTGACTGATTAAAGTGAATACTTACCGTTTAAGTGGACTCTGGAACAAAGAGTGAATGCTCTCTGTGCAGAGACAGAGTAGGAACAGAGATTGTGGAATATGTGCTTCTTATTTGCTAAAGGTACTTAGTGTGGGTGGATGTTCAGTATCCAATAGTTGCTCACACAGACTAAAACTAGAAAAGTGAGACAATGGTGGATAGATCTACAGATTCAATGGCAGTGTTGCTAAACTGGAAGCGTTCTCTTACATCCAAGGCTAAATGTTCCCGTGATTATCTCATTAAAATCAGAAATGGTTTATTCTTTAGTAGTGTTTTTTTCACACATTTATTTCTGTAATTAGCTGCTACTCATAGAAAAGCAAAAATACAATTAACAGTAATAAAGTAAATAAAGTGGCCATGAGAAATTTAGTACAAGAAATGGAAGCACAAACTGAGAAAATGAGTGAAAATTGTAAATTTTTAAGAAAAGGGGGATAAATTGATGCAATCAGCTGGTTTTCCTTAGATAGAAATCTTTGTTAAGTGGGATGGAGTATCTCAGTGCAGGAGAAGTGCTCACTATCACAGATTTTAACAATATTTGAGGGAAATGGTTATATTGTGTATGTGGAAAAAGTTTTAGATCTTTGTGTTCATCTCATAAAAAGCGGGAGCAAAATCAAAACTGTTGTGTTTATATTTTTTTGAGAGTATTTACCACCTTAGTTTGGCTTTGTGCAGTTATTTTTTTGTAATGCATGTCAGCCAATAAGCTGTAGCAGCAGCAGCACAGACGCTATCCTCCTCGGCCCCTGCAGCAGAGACGGCCTCCTCCAGAGGCCCTCATTCGTCGCCGGCCCATCGGCCGGTCCCCAGAGACTCTGCCTCGCCTCCGGCCCCACGGCCGGCCTCCAGAGACTTTCCGTTGCCTTCGCCCGCCTTTGGGTGGGTTGTTTTGTTTTTTGGACTCTGACGTTTGGTTTTGTGTTTCGTGCCCTCCTTGCTGGTCCCCCTTCTGCCCACCCTGGGTGGGTTGTTTTTTGTTTCTGGACATTTTAGGGCGTCTGGGATCCGCCCTTAAGTGGGGGGCACTGTCATGGTCTTGGTTCTGTTGTGCTTTACTTTGCTCCATGTTTTCCAGTTTTATTTGTTTAGTTCCTATTTTGTTGTAGTTTCTAGATATATTTTAGTCGTTGCTGGCTTCTCATGCTGTTGTATTCCTACCTCGTCTCTCCCTGGCTCCTCGTGTTTGGTTTCCCCAGATTTCTCCATGGTTCTGGTTTGCTTTACATTATTAGTTGGACTTTTGGATTCCTGTTTTGGACAAGGCCAGCCATTGTCTGGGGGGCCCTGTGCAGCTCGAGGCCCAAGCAATTGCTTGGTTTGCTTGCCTTGTTGCAACGGGCCTGATCATATTCAGGGGATGCCATAAATATAATTTCTTACAGAATTGCTTTTTAATGGAATCCATTAAGTTATTACTACTGAGACCCAGGGGAATGGTTAGCTCATGTGTTAATCAATTCAGTTTATGTCTATAGCTCCAATTCACAGCACATGTCATCTCAAGGCACTTTACTATTCAACCAGATTATACAGTCAAATTGAGTTATGACTCTGAGTTTGGCAACTGTGTTAAATAGAAACCTAGGATTCTTCTTCTTCTTTATTTATAATGACAAATATGCTGATCTAATCCCCCATAAATACAACTGCCCATTTCAAATATTATTTTTCATTACTCTCAGAAGAAAATACAATTTGGTTGAACTGTAAAGTGCCTTGAGATGACTTGTGTTGTGAATTAGTGCTATATAAATAAACTGAATTGAATTGAATTGATTGATATTGTATTTTAGGATTTTGCAAACTTAAAATGTGTACTTCAGAACTTGGGCTATGTCTGAACTTTTTCATGTTTCAGTCGTGGGTTAAATTGTGTTTCTGCAGGTTGTCAGACTGTCTGATCTCAGAGGAAGGCTTTGCTTCTCTGGTCTCAGCTCTGAGATCCAACCCCTCC